>NC_050178.1:1342500-1408505 GCF_008315115.2 Sander lucioperca
CCTCACAATGTTTTACTTATTTTGTCATTATTCAACTTTTAAAGCCAACAGTTCAGTTTAGCATAAGCTTTTAACTTTTTAATGAAATTCATACGTATTAAAACGATTTCCACTGTTTCAACTGCTCTCACTACTTCAACTTCTTCTCACTGATTTAAGCTATTCAACCAGTTTAGTGTTAGCAATTCAGTTATTCAGCATTCCCACGCATTTTCCGCAGGAAATGCATTTTCTAGTTTATAAATGGTCTATCAATGTAAAGTATTCTCAGCACGGTATTGGTTTATTTTGTACAATGGCAGTCACTTCGCATCAGCTATCTACTTTCATTTTCATCTTATTATCTGTGGGTCTTCATTGTGTTTTATGTTTATTTTATATATATTACAAGTTGTCTCAAAGTAAACTATCCTTCAGCAAATCTAATCTAATCTTAATTTCAGTTTTTGGGAGAATCCCTATCCTAAGTATGGTGCCGTTAGTTCCATCTTACCGGGCAAACGGGTGTCGTTATTGTTCGAAAACTGTGTCACCTGTACAGAGGAATTTGCTATTTACCTTTTTCCTGCTACAACTGAATTCCCACGGGACTTAGCGATACTACAGCTAGCCGTCTAAAACACTATTTTACTGTACAGGACCCAAACATAATTTGGTCCGTTTCCATGTAGCATAGTCACTAATATGGTCATAACCACTACAGTGCTCAATTACCTATTTTTGAGGGGGAAATAAAATAAAATTTTTCGCGGTGAAGGCTTGAACGGTCTTCTGGAAGACTTCCACCAGACCAGCAGGCGCTCGTTGTATTGTTGTCGGCCGCGTGAAGCCAGGAGGGCAGGGAGGAAGCAGAGGCACGGATGCCGGCCGGGCATGCTAGCCCGGCTAAGGAAACCACAGCGATCGACACGGACAAGACTCCTACTCACCAATTGCACATTGCAAATGGATTGCACACTAAATGGATATTTATGTTACAAATACACACGGGACTGCAGCATGATGATTATTACCGGAGCCTGGCTGAACACACTTACTCATCCCAGACGGCAGCTAGCAGCTAACAGGGTATGTGAATTTCAACAATGGCTAAGTTGCTAAATGCATCTTGTTGTCATGTAAGGGCCCTGTTCATGTTGCACAGACATTTTAATAGCATTTTGAGTCTGTTAAGAGGCACAAAGGCACTCTTTAGTTTATGCCCCCATAACTGCCGTTTTAGCTAACGGGAACTCTGGGCATTTAGCTACAACAGCTCCATGTTGCTAGCATCACTTCGGCTCGTGGTTTTTGCTATAGACAGTACTCAAAATAGTATAGCGATCAAGATTAACGTAAAAATTGCCCGGAGTTCTCCTTTAATCCTGGTAAGCATGCATATAACTGGTGGTGCTGTATTGATCTCTGATATATTCTCCCATTCAATGTGTCGATTTACACAATTTCATCTTGGCATCTCATATACATTATTCTCACATTCATGAGTTAATTTGGCACTATTACACATTGGCATCTCATCTACATGTATTTTCATCTTTTCATTTTGAAACCCGGTCGCTGTGCCGAGGTAAGAATAAGCGAACCTGGACGCTGTGCCGAGGATAAGAACAGGCGAACCTGGACGCTGAGCCGAGGATAAGTTAGGTAACCCGGCTGCCAGGCCGATGATAATAATAACCAGACCCGGCCGCTGTGCGCGGTAAGAGTAGCTAATCCGGCCGTCGGGCCGAGATCAAGTGTAGCCAAACCCGAACGCTGTGCCGCGGTAAGAGTAGCTAACCTGGCTGTCGGACCGAGATCAAGTGTAGCCAAACCCGGACGCTGTGCCGCATTAAGAGTAGCTAACCCGGCCGTCGGGCCAAGATCAAGTTTAGCCAAACTAGGACGCTGTGCAGTGGCAAGAATTGCTAACCCGGCCGCCGGGCCGAGGATACATTTAAAACAAAAAAAACCATGGGTAGTCGTTTTGTTTCATTCTTTGGCTGGCCAGCTTTTTGTACCGGCTAAATTGCCACAATTTGTTTTCCTTTTATTTTGGGGGCTGTTTATCACTACAAGCCTGATTACACTACAAGCCTGAATCAATTCAGATTCACTACAAGCCTGATTACACTACGAGCTGAATCAAATCACAGATTCACTACAAAGCATGATTACACTACAAAGCTGAATCAATTCACAGTTTCATTGCAGCCCATTTAGGTAAGTATGTTCCTTTCATCAGTTTTCGTCACGTTTTGGGGGATCAGCTTCTGGCTTTCTAACTCCCTAAATATATATATCATTTCATAATGATGGAGTCTAATCTCCAACACTGTACATGTCATATCATGCATTCGTACAATAAATCTTTGCATATCTGCAACAAAGTCTCTCCTGATTGAAATGGAGCTCAGCGTAAATTCTTGCAGGAAGACTTCTAAATTTAATCATATTTCTCTCTCTTCTAAAACTGAACAGCTGTTAGAGGCGTTCACTTTTATCTAACCAATCAAAAGCGGCCTTGAATTTCACGAGCCAATCACAGCATGACATCCCTGTTTTAAACCTGTCTCTCTCTGCTGCTCAGTTGTCACTTCAGGCTAAGAGCACAACCCTCTGGCTCTCTAACCCCCTAAATATATACATCATTTCATAATGATGGAGTCTAATCTCCAAAGACTGTACATGTCATATCATGCATTCGTACAATAAATCTTTGCATATCTGCAACGAAGTCTCTCCTGATTGAAATGTATTCCACGTATTTATTACTGTCAACACCACAATGACTGCTGCTGTAAAACACAGGACTTTCAAGCAGAGTTCTCTTCCCGGGGGAAAACAAAAGATGTTTACCCAGGAAACAAGTTTGTGTACCAGGAATGTTTTAATCCAAACCATGATCTTTTTTTTTTTTTTTTTAAGCAGTTGTTTTGATGTCTAAGTGTAACTTTCGTCCTTGCATGACGCTGACTTTTTGTCAGCTAAACTCGAATTGTTGTGCATACGTTTTCATACCATATCATACAAACCCATTCATGAGAATGCGTTAGTCTACGACCAATCTACTGAACATATGTAGTCACATGTTCAAAATAAACTAACTACACTAAACTAAAACTCACTTTTTATGATGTGTTTCAGACAAAATGAGCATGTGGACCAAAATACTTACTGGAGCTGTACTGAAATTCTTGCTGTTGTACTTGCGGTTGCAGCAGCAGCTTTTCTTTTACGTAGAAATAACATCAAGAACAAGTAGTACAAGTAAGTTTCCAAAAGTGTTAACCCTAGACTAGTCTATATCCACAACGTTCAACTTCCGGGATTGCTCTGGTGCCACAGGAAATTCTGCAGGATGCATGTCTTTTTTCGCCGATGTCCATTACCTTCCTCTTTCTTTGTGTTGGAAATTTGAACTCCGGTGAATTTATGAGGACTACGGTTAACTGCTCCTCAGATCTCTGCAGGGTAAATCCAGACAGCTAGCTAGACTATCTGTCCAATTTGAGTTTTCTGTTGCATGAACGACTAAAACAACTTTTGAATGTACACATTCCACCAAAACAAGTTCCTTCCAGAGGCTATTTTGCAGAGGCTCCCTGCCGCAAAGACAATTGTGATCGTTTTCCTCCCATCCCAGAATGCTAGCCAAATTGACTGGAAGAAAGATGCTGTGGATGTGTTATTTTATGACAAGGGCCAGCATTCCAATACTGGCAGAGAATGTCAGATTCAGCAGTTCATAGGTCTGTTCTTTCATTTTGAAATTGAACTGAAACACAGCAATGCCTGCCTTCTTCCCTGGATCACAGTGGAAGAAGGCAGTGATGTTATTTTACCCTGTTCCCTCTGGACCAAGAAGGACCTTTGGTCAACACGGTTTGTCTGGCGTAAAACTGATGATGATCAGATGGTGTTCCTGTATGATAATGGTGATCTTTACAGTGACGAGCTTCCAAGTTGGAAGTTCAAAGGTCGAGTCTCACATTTTCCAGATAAACTGGAACAAGGCAACGCCTCCATAATCATCAGAAATACAACGAGGGCTGACAGTGGAGACTACAGATGTATGTTTCCATTAATTCAGAAACCTCAAAAATTCTAAATTTCAAAAAGCTTCATGTTGGTGAGTACTTTGATTTAACAAAGATGTCCTCTCATTTAAGGACTGGAGCCTGGTCTCCACCTTGTTATCTAGCTGCTGCATCTGAACAAACATGATGAAAACTTTGAACTCATCGATGGTGTCAGTTTCACATTTCTTAATGAAATATCAGCGGTCTGTAGTAGATTAAATCTGAGTGTGCACACTGCCTGATGTTGCTTAGAGATGCATCTGCATTTTGATTTTGTTTTTGAAAGTAACAAGCCAAAAAGTTAACTCTACTTTTATGCATAGTTTTTAATGTTTGTTTGAACTCTGGCCTCTAGTTTTACAGCCATATGTGTGAAGCCGAGAGTGAAAAGATGGGACTGCTTCAATTCATACGACAGGATGTTATAATGTACTCATGTATCATATATGTAATGAAAGGTATGTAAATTATATAATGCAGTACAATAGATAAGTACAATATTTTGGTTATGTTTAAAAAAATATGCAGATATAATTATGTAGGAGAAATTAGACTACAAACTAAACTGATTGTAAAACGGCCTTTGTGGAATAATTCTGTTTAAAATATTTTTCTGTCTTAATAATTACTAACTGATGACTCTGCATGTAAACATATTGATTAATACATGTTTTTTATCTTCCAGAGCCAAAAGTCATCAAAGTGGAAGAAGGCAGTGATGCTATTTTACCCTGTTCCCTCAGCACCAAGGAGACCATTGAGTTGACACAGTTTGTCTGGAAGAAAGTTTCCCAGAAAACTGATGATGGTCAGAAGGTGTTCCTGTATGATAATGGTGATCTTTACAGTGACGAGCGTCCAGGTCAGAGTGAGCAGTTCAAAGGTCGAGTCTCACATTTTCCAGATGAACTGAAACAAGGCAACGCCTCCATAACCATCAGAAATACGACGAGGGCTGACAGTGGACACTACAGATGTAAATTTCCATTCATTCAGAAACTTCAAAAAATCTACATTAAGCTTGATGTTGGTGAGTAGTTAGTTTGATGAACCAGTTAAAGATGTCCTCTGATTTAAGGACTGGAGCCTGGTCTCCACCTTGTTATCTAGCTGCTGCATCTGAACAAACATGATGAAAACTTTGAACTCATCGATGGTGTCAGTTTCACATTTCTTAATGAAATATCAGCAGTCTGTAGTACATTAAATCTGAGTGTGCACACTGCCTGATGTTGCTGTTTTTTTGTTTTCAAAAGTAACAAGCCAAAAAGTTAACTTTTATGCATAGTTTTTAATGTTTGTTTGAACTCTGGCCTCTAGTTTTACAGCCATATGTGTGAAGCCGAGAGTGAAAAGATGAGACTGCTTAAATTCATTCAAGCCTTAAAATGATTGAATAGATTTGATGTAGGACTCTATTCTAATCACGCAGCGACACACACAAAGCATTAGGTGTCTCTAAGTGCACCTGATATTCTGGTTCATGTTTGTGCATTAACATTAACTTTATTTCTAAACAGAAAAGAATGCATTTTGGGGCAGATCTGTGTAGATCAGACACCAAAAATAAATGATGTGTTAGCGGTAAAACTGTGATTGTGCAGCCTGAATATGATCAAGAAAGTTTAATTTAATTTCTTTAATATTGTTTTGTCTTTTTTTCCTGCAGGTTCAACTCCAGAGCCAAATGAACTTGATCCATTAATGAATGGAATGGATGGAATTGAACTTCATTCATTAATGATAGAAAGGCATTGATAATGTCTGTGTTGCTGGAAACATTTATTTAGTTTTCAGTTATTTTATGCTTGTGTTATATCACAATGAATAGGTTCATTGATTTTGTCTTGCAGTTCTAGTTGATTGTGTAATTGTTTGTAAGGCATTGGTTGCTTCTGTATTTAAAAGAATGGTTAAAGGACAACTCTTATATAGCATTGTCAGGTTCATACTTGTATTTTGTGTTTGTACTTGTTTCACTAGTTGAAGTTTGAGCTACTGCTACGGAGTATATAGCAGGACTTTGTACTGTGAAAAGGCTTCTAAACCAAATGCTACACAACCGGTTGGAGATCTGATTTCTCTAAAATATGTTTCTCATTATTTATTTTTTGGCCACGTTTAACATGAAAATCTGACATCATAACATCAATGTGACAAAAAACATGAAAAAGAATAATATGTCCTTTTTAAGGCTGAGATGTGGTATTGATCTTCTTATCTAACTCAGTGAGAAAGTGAATAAAGTACCCTGGTGTATTAGCTCAAATGTATCTTTACTTTAATATAACAAGACAAAGTCTGTACAGTACACCTTACTATGTTCTTGCACTGTTGTTAAGCGATAATATAGTGCCTTTATGTAATTTCAGTTTAAATGTATTCAAACTTTACTATTGAAAATCTTGAATTAAAACTCAATATTGTTCTATATATTATTCTTTGCAGCGTGACAGTTTGTTTCAGCTGAAACTTGTGTAAAAGGAATAAGAGTGATTTTACTCTCTTGGGTCAGTTTCTAAGACAGCAGCCCCGACCTGAAACATCTAGACACCACTCTGCTGCTCTATATTTATTCCTCCAGGTTTTGGAGAACATGTGTGTGTTTGCAACATACTGGACATGCAGATAAACAGTGGAGAAGTGAGTGTGTTGTGTTGGATGAAGCGTTTAAAAAGTCTAAAGCCCAGTCCAAAGTCCAAAACCTGGATGAATATAGAACAATGACCAAAGTTGATTTCAAATTGTATCTACTGTACTTTATTTTTAGTGACTTAGTATTAAAAAGATGTAAACAGTGCAGAGTTTAATGTGTTGGAGTGAGATGAGCTTTTATTTTGTAGGAGACCCTCTGGACACCCCTTAAGGACCCTTTGGAGTCCCTGGACCCCAGTTTGAGAACTTCAGCTTCAAGCTACACTGCTGCAGACGCTGGTTGTTGTCTATCAGGGGTTAGTTGTTAAAAGTTAAAGATTTAAATTAAAAGATGTGTTTCCTCTTTAGCTGACCTCTGATCAATACATATAAGAGCCATGTTTTGTTGTTTACAGTTTTTGAATTTTATTCCTAAAGCAAAAGTAGTAGGCCTTAATTGTTTATGACATTTAAAATATGTGTAATGGGAATGATGACACGACCCTGGGAAGCTCTCTCTCTCTCTCTCTCTCTCTCTCTCTCTCTCTCTCTCTCTCTCTGCTGAAGGCCAAACATTTTGCCTCACGGTAGGTGCTGTGTTCATTTAAAAAGATCTACAGCATGTAACGTGAGAGTGTGTAGGCGAAGTTGATCATATAGGAAGTGCATTTGTTTTCATAGAGCCCAGAATACAGCAGGGACGGGAGAAAGGTTGCTGTAAAACAACTCCAGTCAGCTGTTTAGATGAGTTCAAACTTGGAGCGGAGATAATGATTGTAAGTCATGAACCGTGAAATGTATCAAATCTAGTAGAATTTATGACATGTTGAGTGTATTGTCTTTGTTTTTCCTTCTTTAGTATCGTTCATCAGGACATTAAAACATGCTGCTGGTCTGAATGAAACCTAAATGACTTAAAGGTAGCCTACGGCATACTGTTTGACCATTTGATGTTGGCTCCTAAAATATGCTGGAAAGTGGTCTCATATGTTGATTTTTTTATAGGACTGTCTTCAAGTGCTATATTGTCTTTGTTTTTTCCCACATTCATTTAGATTAGAGTAACGGGCATTTCTTTGTAAAAGTTGGTTTTCTTTCATAGTTGAGTTCTTTTGTTTTTTCCTTTTTAAATATTATTAACGGGTATAGGATATCGCTGACAGGCGCTGTGACATTCTGGACTTTCAGGCCCGTAGCCAGACTTATGGAAGGGCTTCTTTCTTTTTTTTTAAGTGGACCTTTTTGCAGTTTTTTCCTCATTTTGTATTTAATTATGAGGTTCAAATACTTCATTTTGGTGACTTTTTATGCACTTCTTTGTGCTGATTAGCTTGTATGTCATCATGTACACCACCTTTTTTAGTCCAAACCATGCTCGCACATATATATATATATATATATATATATATATATATATATATATTGTATATTATTATTATTGTATATTGTACAAAATACAAACATAAAATTTTATAAAATTCAATTTATAAACTGGGGTCAGTTTATAAGATTAAACCACTCCAATTACTACAATAAAAACTGTAAACATGTTGTAATTTGTGTTAGTTTTTTGGCGCTCTGCTCATGAAATCCCTCTTACTTCTTAATTTTTATGGTTTCTGAATATTACGATTTTATCCTAAATTTTATCATAACTTTTTCTTCTGAAATTAGTTTTTATTTTCTGAATTTTAAGATTTTATCCTTTTCATAAAATCATGTTCATCTTCTGAATATTGCGATTTTGCGATAAAAAGATATAAATTAAAATAATAAAAACTGTAAACATGTTTTAATGTGTATTAGTTTTCTGTCGCTCTGCTTGTAGTTCCTGCTGGTGTCCACCAGAGGGCGCCATGACACCACTCACCAGCAGAGAGATGCTTTTTGGTTTTAAGTGTAAATGGTTTTACATTATTACAACTTTTTTCATATAATCACTTTGTCGTCTTGCTTTTTTTTCCTGCATATTACAATTTTATTCTCAATTTTTGACTCCATTAAATTAGTTTTCCTTGTTATTTTTTTTTATTTCTGAATATTAAGATTTTATTTGTAATTTTTTCATGAAATCCTTTTTTCTTCAATTATTTTTTAATTTTCTGAATATCACGATTTTATTTTAAATTTTTTTTTCATACAATTTGTTTTCCTTTTTAAATTGTTTAATTTTTGGATATAACAATTTTATTATTAATTTTCTCATAATTACTTTTTATTTTATTTTATTATTTTCTGTATTTAACGATTTTATTCTTTCTAAAATTACGTTTTTCTTAAATTACTTTTTACTTCTGAAAATTAAGATTCTTTGTTATTTTCTCATAAAATAACTTTTTCCCTCTGTCTAATGTAACCACTGAACTGCATTCAGAGGAAGCATCTCTCTGCTGGTGGGTGGTGTCATGGCGCCCCCTGGTGGACACCAGCAGGAACTTCAAGCAGAGCGACAGAAAACTAATACACACATTAAAACATGTTTACAGTAGAGGGTGACACGGGAATCAATTGGAGCGTCCCGTCTCATGCCGTCCCGCCTGGAGCCGAGGCGTGTCCAACGGTAAGTTCAGAGGGTCAAAAATACGAAATTGCGAATTATTTTCAATATATAATAATTCATATTAATGTTAAAAAACCTCCATAAAGTGACATTTTCATGCCATGGGACCTTTAAAACATGATATATAGTTTGTATTGAATCTGCTCATGTTTTTTTATTGTAACTTTCCTTTTGATCAAAAATGATACAATGAGAAAAACATACCTCAAGATATATAAGTGTAATAACAAAGGTATTCAACAGTTAAATACCTAATAATTACAGTAAAAGAAATTACGCTTTTGAGATATTGGCAGCAAGTGATGACCTTCTGTAGCTTTTGAAAAAATGTATTTTGTTGAAATAATTGCTGTAACTTACTAGCATGTTTGTGCATTTTTCAAATGGTGATGGATGAAAAAAAGGAGTTGGTATACAAGATATTTTGAATGTGAGCCACCGGCACATTCTGTGTTTTAATGACCTCACAATGCATTCACAGGAACAACAGCACAATGACTCTGACCTGTTTTGAATACCAATTTCTCCTAGGGTTTTCTCCTTTTACAATGCCCTCTCCCTGAAGTACCTTGCAGGACTTTAAAGACTCAAAATGTAATTTGTCGGGGTCGGTCATCGCCACAATTTCTTGTGGCTATTTTAGAGGGTTTTTTTGTTTTTGTTTTTTTTGTTTGTTTTTTTTTATTAAATGCTGTTAACAAAGCTGTTTTCATTTACTCCAGACTAAGGAAAACAAAATGTCTCAGCCCATTGTCACACAAGGGAGCTGCCCAAAGTAGAGATGGCCTTACCCCCTCACATCTTCCTGTCTGCGGCCCTTCCATCAACAAGCCCCTATCCAGACCCCATTCTCCTGACCTAATCTAGATGATTAAATCATTATTCTTTAGCACAAATTGTGTCCCCCCCGCTACTCTTGTCTAATAGTCATTGTTTATTGTCTTTAAGTACTAGAACATAAAATAGCATGAGATGGGAGGCTCCAGGTTGCAGCCATAGAAGGAATGTTTTAGTTTGCCTATAATCTGCATTTATTTTATGGTCATATATTTTTAAGTATTTTATTCATCAGTATGATAGTCTGCATTTATCTTGTAGACATATATTTTTTAAAGTATTTTTTATTCATTTGTATGATTGCCGTTACTGTTTAGTTAAAAAAACACCAAATATATCAAGTATTTTATTCATTAGCATGATAGTCGACTCAAGCTTTTACTTTGGACGGCATGAGACGGGACGCTCCAGGCTGCTTTAAAGTATTTTATTCCAGACGCGAGCTTTTATTTTGAAAAGTAGGCTCGCACCAGGCGGGATGGCATGAGACGGGATTTCAGACGCGAGCTTTTATTTTGAAAAGTAGGCCCCGCACCAGGCGGGATGGCATGAGACGGGATGGCACGACACGGGACGCTCCAGACACGAGCTTTTATTTTGAAAAGCAGAAGCTCGGGCGCGAGCAGAAGCCCGGGCGCAAGCTTTTATTTTGAAAAGCAGAAGATCGGGGACGGCTCCAGGCGGGACGGGACGGCATGAGACGGGACGCAGCCATACCTGACTCGGAAAATAGGACAAAAACATTGCCACTTCCTCATTCAGTGACACAGGTATACTGTTGTTTTTGTTTCAGTGCAAACATATTTTTAAAGTTAGATATTCATGCCAAAGTGTGGTATGGTGCAGTAATAATAATCAAATTTTTAGAGCGTGTGTTACAATGTTACAACAACAATGTTGCAAGGGCAAAGACAATAAAACACATCAAACAAATGACCAGATATAAGGTGAAAACAGCAAGAAACTTAAATAATTACAAAATTAAAATACAGTTAAAAGAAAAATAGATACTCATAAACCACACCTCTCCACCAAATCTCCTATGCACGTCTTCACAAGGAGCTTCCTCGATGGCTCTGACAGGACACCTGTAGTCATACTCTGTAAGAATCTGTGGGGCTTTCTTCTGAAGTAGTGACTGTAGCGGCTGACTGGGTTCTTCCGTGTTAGTGGTAGGCTGTGTAGAGGCAACAAGAGATACATTTTATTGCAGTCATATTCAAGGTCTTGACAAACAGTTTCAACAGAACTTAGAGGCAAGCATTTACTCAAGAAGCCTAATTCTTATCGTTAGTACATACTGGTCATTCATCGACACCTTACTCAGCTGCCCAATATGCTCATCTCAATGTAGTAAAAGAATATCTATTTATGCTTAATTCACTACCTCTACAATGTGATGCAGTTAAAAGATGTTTTTAACAATCATTTGCTAACAAGAATAGCTGACTCTTCATTTGCATACAGTATAAGGTATTAATGTATAAAACTACAGCATATGTGTGGGGATTGCTTAATCACCATGATGACAATTCAATTAAATGTTTTCAATTGAATTTTAATTAAATGCCTTTGGAAACTGGTGTACCTGATTTCGATTAGTCTCCCTAAGACAGGTTTCCATTTGGGGTCCTCTGGCTGACAGGAAGACATGGAATCTATCAAAGTCCTTCACGTCTACATTGGTGTCAACATCAATATATTCCATGAAATCAGTGCTATACTTTAATAATCTATCAAGCACACAGCCCGTTTGCTGGGCTAGGCTTTGATCTACAATATCCATGGCACTGTTAACATAGAGAATTTTTTTACAAGTCTCTTTCTCATCTTTAAAACTGGTAACAAGGACTTTGATAGATTCCAGGTTGTCATAGAGTAAATGAGTAAACATTTGCAACTTCAATAAGTGTATAAATATATATATATATATGAGTATGTGAATATAAATGAGTAAATGAGTATATGAATGTGTGAGTATATGTATAAAATTATGTATAACATTGTGTAATCCTGAAATGTCTCAGTACATTACTCTTCTTGTGATTTTCATAATGTACATCATTAAGCATTCACATCAACATTAAACTTTTTCAATTAGATGTTGGTCTCATCATTGTCATGGTCTCCGTGTTGCAGTTGTTTGTACATGGTTTTTGTCATCATGGTTTCAAACCATCTTTGCACTAAACCTCAGGGACAAGGTACAGTACAGCACCCACAGGCCACCAGGAGAGATGCAGCGACTGTGAAAGAAACTAGAAAAGAACTAATTAAGGTGCTCCACTTTCCAAACCAGGCTTCTAGGAAGTCTTTGAATGGGATGGTGCCTAACTGTGGCCTCCCAGTGGAACATGCTATACAATTGTTAACATTAGCTTGTTGTGCAGCGTATGTCATCCATTCTAACCAGTAATAAACTGATTTCCGTTCAGTTGTTTGTGAATCTGTAAGACATGAACAGATGAGTGATACACTGCAAACAATTTCTGTTGTTCAGGGTCAAATTAACCAATGAAAAAATAACTTTTCATTTGACCAAAATATATCCGTGATTGCGAGCTGTGTGCGTTTACATTATCACACACAGTGTCCTTCTTTTATGTTAAAGGTAAAGGGTGCATTCACAGGCTTCATCCACAAATAGTTTACTGATATTTATGTCAGGCTATTTCCACTGACAGACTAAAACATTGATAATAAAATCTTAATATACAGAAAATAAATTGAATTGAAGAAGACAAAGTAATTACATGAAAAAAAGTTTTAATAATGTAAAACAATTTACACTTAAAACCAAAAAGCATCTCTCTGCTGGTGAGTGGTGTCATGACCAGAGCCTCTGGTGGACACCAGCAGGAACTACAAGCAGAGCGACAGAAAACTAATACACATTAAAACATGTTTACAGTTTTTATTATTTTAATCTGAATGTTTTTATATTATACTCTGAGCCTACTTCATAAATTTATATTTATTTAATTTTTAGTATTTCTTTTGTAATACTATATTTGTTAGTTTTAATCATTATTATAGAAAAATATTTTAAATAATTCATTTAAATAATATATTTATATTAAATGAAAATGATCAAAATAAAAGGGATATCGGGTTACAACATAAAAACATACAATTAAATTAATAGTTTTGAAAAGTTTTGTCAGTATGAGATAAAAAAAATTAAATTAAAATAATAATGGTTACATTTGACAGAAGAAAAAGGGATTTATGAAAAAATAACAATAAAATTGCAATATTCAGAAGATAAACGTGATTTTATGAAAAGAGAATAAAATCATAAAATTCAGACAACATAAAAATTAAGAAGTAAGAGGGATTTCATGAGCAGAGCGCCAGAAAACTAACACAAATTACAACATGTTTATAGTTTTTATTGGAGTAATTGGAATGGTTTTATCTTATAAACTGACACCAATTTATAAATTGCATTTCATTACATTTTGTTTGTATTTTGTAATACTATATATATATATATATATTAGGGCCGGGACTTTAATGCGTTAATTAAGATTAATTAATTACGGGACTTTAACGCGTTAATTAAGAGTAATTACGCAAAAAATAAATAACATAATTTTAACCACACTTATTTTTGCACCGCGGAACGTTTTTCAATGAATGAGTTTCGACGGACCGATTATACTGGAGCACCAACTAGCGTTCTTGACTTCCGACAACAACAAACCACAGTGAACATGAACGAAGAAGCTGACGAGACCGCTTTGCTTGGCCCCGTGGATGGGAAATTTTGTTTTAAAAAACGAAAGGATGGAAGCGTCGACAAGAGCATGGTTGTGTGCAAGCTATGCAACAAGGAATTTGCGTATCACCGCAGCACATCGAGCCTCAAATATCACCTCAACGCAAAACACATAGGAGTTAGCGTGGACGTTAGCCCGACTCCGAGTAAAGTTACAAGGACCCACACCCCACCCACACTCCACCAGATGACTGGTTTCAGGACCAGGGTAACTAATATTTATATGCAATTAAAATGCGATTAATTTTGATTAATTAATTACAAAGCCTCTAATTAATTAGATTAATTTTTTTAATCGAGTCCCAGCCCTAATATATATATATATATATATATATATATATATATATATATATATATATATATATATATATATAAGTAGTAATTACCGGGCGGCATTGGGGGGCAGGGGGGTAGGGGGTGCGCGCGCAGCTTTTTCTAGCGTTCTGATTGGTCGAAAAAAAAAAAAAAAAATTGAAATAAATGAAATCGATATACCCCGGTTTGTTGTCCCCCCTGAGCGGAAGGTAAGTATGTGAGAACCAGAGCCGTGACTGCATGGAGTGGTATGTTACAGTGTGGTGAAGTTTTAAAATCCTGTATTCCTAAAAGGGAGTCTGGCGCGGGGGTTAGCATATAGCTACCACCCCAGTCTGTATTGACGTTTCGCCGTCTGAATGCGTGATGACGTCGTCAACGGGTCCGCAACGGTGTGACGTGTTGGAGTTTATTTAGATACAGGTCTTAAAATGCAGGTGTTAGACCAGGGATTCCCAAAGTGTGGTACGCGCACCCCCAGGGGTACGCGAGCTGCCACCAGGGGGTGCGCGAGAGGAAAAATGTAATGGCGGTCTGTTTTTTTAAGTGGGATTTTTCCATACAATAAAAAAACATGAACAGTAAACATTTCCTTTGTAATCGCTTTTATTTTAAATAAAAAAACTATAATTTATTAGTTTTTGATAGAAACGTAGAAGAAGACAGCAGCTGTCTTCTTCTACGTTTCTATCAAAAACTAATAAATTATAGTTTTTTTATTTAAAATAAAAGCGATTACAAAGGCACTGCTCTTCTTTTATGCACTGCAGCCGCTAGGCTATATGCGTGCCAACTCATTTCATTCATTCCATACATATATTATAAATATGCTTAACTGGCTGAAATCAGTGGGACGTCTTATGATAAAGTTGTTAGTCACAAAGGAGGAGAGGGACCAAGAGAGAGTGAGGATTTGGAGGCAACAGAGACGGAGAGAACAGAGAAAGAAAATGAGCGGGAGTCAGAAGATGCGCCGGAGGAAACCGAAGAGGAGGGAAGGAGATGGCAAAAAAGAGGTGATGAGGGTGAACACCAGACGGGGAAAAAAAAGAAGGAAATATGATGACAATTATCTGGGTCTGGGCTTCACTTGGATCGGCGATACAGATTGCCCGAAGCCTCAGTGCGTGTTGTGCAGTGAAGTTCTAGCAAACAGCTGTCTGAAGCCGTCTTATCTCCGTCGTCACCTGCACACGAAACATGGCAATTTAAGTCAAAAGCCCCTTACATTTTTTAAAGCAAAGTTGGAGGAGTTGCAGAAAAGCCAAAAAAATGCAGTTTCATTCATGCGTTGAGTCTACGAAAGACGCATTACGGGCTTCATATCTGCTCAGTTACAGAGTAGGGAGAAAGGGGCTGCCGCACACAATTGCCGAAGACATGTGTTTGCCAGCGCCCAAAGAGATGGTGGAGTGTATGATTGGAGAGAAAGAGGCAAAAATATTGGACGTGATTCCTGTGCAATTTAATTCAATGTACTGTCGTTCTAATTTCCATAACCGTTGTGTTATGATGATGATGATGCTAGCTCCACGGTCATTTAATAGGCTTAGCCTATTGCTGCAATGTTTCTTTTACGCGGCTGAAAATAACCGTGCTTTCTGTTACTGAGCCTGTGTCTGTCACTTGTCCTCTTAAAAGTGGAAGCTTGTGCGTAGCTTTGTTGCATTATATTGAAACTTTGTTGATGTTGTTATTGTCATGCGTGTTCTGGTTATTTGCGCATGATTAAACATGAGTCTTTATATGGCGATAAAACAAAGCTTTGTTGCGTTTTTTTTTTTTAAGTGGGGATTGGGGGTGCGCCAACACGGTTGGGACATAGAAGGGGGTGCGCAGGAAAAAAAGTTTGGGAACCGCTGTGTTAGACCAATGGTTAGGGTTAAAAAGTTATGGGCCCCCTATTACTGTATGACGGTCATAGAGGAGGGGTATGTAGGGGCTATAAACGGCTATGTCTAGGCATGTCTGGTCACTTTTTTTACCTACTGTTTTTAGCTAGCTAGCTAGCTTGTCAGTTCGGCTTCCCACCTTCGATCATCTTAAACACCTCAACGGTGCCTTTTTATTTTCAAATCCTTTGAGGAAAAAGCAAGAGGGAAAAACGTCCTACAGTCATGTCTACAAAAGGTGAGTAATTAAAAAAAAAAAAAAAAAAAAAAAAAAAAAAATATATATATATATATATATATATATATATATATATGTTATGTTTAAGCCTATTCTAAGATATTTCATGCACATCATTCATGAATTAAAACGTTTTGTGGAATATATGTTTATCTAGCTAGTTTGCACCACTAGGGCCTTCCCCAAAGATCAGGAGCAAACCTGCTTGGGACGATGACGATGATTTTCAACAAGGTAAAATATATATAGATGTTGACAAGACATTGTTGTATAATGGGATGTTATGTCAATGCTTGGTCTTTCATGTATTCCTATTGTTCTGTTTGTATGTAGGGAGACCTGTATTACAAAATATAAGTCATCTCCTAAACAAATCCGGTGGCTTAATAAGAAAAAGAAATCGAGCTGAAAACCCCAAGAAAGCTGAAATTGGGTAATTATCTACAAAAAATGTTTATGTGCTTTTTATTATTTATTTTTATGCAGGTGTTTTAGCTAACTAATGTCTACATGTTATCTTTTTGTTTAGGTTGCCTTTACCTCTACAAAAGCGAAGGTGCGGTGAGCTGGTTTCAATAGACCCCAGCATTGAAATCCCAGGGCCCCAACAGACCTGTGAACCACAGCAGCTATTTGAGGACAGTAGCATACCCAAACCAAAGCGGCTTCACCGAATAAGGAAGACCCTTATCGTGGTGAGTTGAAAAAAAGAGCAATTAAACTGTGTATGTAATATTTAAAAGATGTTATTTTCTCACAAAGTGTGTGTGTGTGGGTGTGTGTGTGTGTGTGTGTGTGTGTGTGTGTCTGTCTCAGAAATCTCAGGCAAACCTCCCTCTCAAACCCTCATGTTCGACTGTTGCTTGTGATGAGGTAGCAACTGAGGACCTTAACTATGCTCTAGAGGTACCAAGCTTTGTGTCTATCTGCATATACTATACTAATGAGCTAAACATATCTATCTATATATTAAAACTGTTTCCCTATATGCTTTCAGACACTGAATGCCGTTGCAGATTTGCAGAGAGTGCATCCAGTGGCAGAGGAGTCATTCACACAATCACTGGCTGTGTTAGACTTCCCCGAGAGGGCCGGTGATGAGCAGCGACAAGGAGGGGGGGGTTTTACAACGTGGAGGCGTGGCTGATTTCCAGGACACGGCTGTGTCAACGGGACCCCCAGTCATAATTGCCCCAATACAAGGCCAATTTCAAAGTGGAGCAGAAGAGGTGAGTACCTGATAGTGTGTTTTATGGGTCTGTAGCATTCTTCACAGTAACCCCCCATCAAATGTTTGAAGATGGGGTGTAGCCTTGCATTTATGATAGTCTGTATGCAGGGGGCTCAAATGTTTGAAGGTGGGGGTGTAGCCTTGCATTTATGATAGTCTGTATGCAGGGGTGGGCAAATGTTTGAAGGGGTGTGTGTGTGTGTGTGTGTGTGTGTGTGTGTGTGTGTGTGTGTGTGTGTGTGTGTGTGTGTGTGTGTGTATGTGTGTATGTGTGTATGTGTGTGTGTGTGTGTGTGTGATTATTTAACCAAATGTGTTTTATTATCCCATAGGACACCCTTGAAGGAGAAAGCAAAGACTCATCAGAGACAGACACATTGATTTCACCTAATGAGGAACCCCACCAGTGTCGTGGGAATGAAGGTGAATGTGACTGCATGTGTTTTCTTTCAGACACACCCATCAACCAGAGAACAGGAGTTTCCTATAATCACACCGTGTATGGAGCAGACAAGAGGTCCCAACCGTCACAAGTACATACACGGGACCCCTTATAAATCCACCGAAACCAATACAGTGGGGGGAGGGTCGGGTGTCCATGGCGGCATCGGAAATATTGTCCAGAGAGATACCTGTTTTTAGCGCAGCAGAATTTCGTCAAGCCATTGATTTTCGAAATATTGATTTGACGGATATTGGCAGTGTGCCAGCACGAGTGCATAGTACCCTAACAGGGTTAATTGAGAGAGCATTAGACACAGCGTCACAGGACAGTGTTTTAAGCGTCGAGCTAAGGGGGCCATCTGTGACAGTGTCTATCCAGACAGTGTTGAACTCCAGCGATGGATATAATGTAGATGCATTTCTGGAGCAAATCTCACAGGCAGATTCATTAGAATTACTGGTAACAATAGCTCATAGTATGTCGGGAGGGGGTGGGGCGTGGCTAAAGCTAGGAAGTGTATGCTACGATAAAATATTGATGCCAAATTGTCACACACCAGTCATTAATAGGGTTGGTACAATCATTTGTGACCAATCAGCAGGCCACCGCCCATCTGTCCACAACTGCAGACACTATAACACGGGACAAAAAGCAGTTTCATCTCAAAAACGCTACAGTGACCAAAAAGTTACAAGTCGTTTACAGTAAACAACGCGTACTCCGTGACTACACCACCCTGCCTTATGGCTACTAATAATAATAATAACCAGCTGATTGTAGGATTTGATGGCCGGCTCCAACATCCATTCAGCGCCGTTATTAGTGGACCCTCAAACTGCGGAAAAACATATTTTGTCAAAGATATTATTGAAAATTCATCAACAGTAATATCACACAAGATCGATAACATCGTATACATTTATTCGTGCTGGCAACCCCTGTATGACCAGTTGCTTAAAACAGTGAATATAAATTTTGTGGAAGGTATCCCTGAGTCACTTTGTGATGACACCCTGCTCCCCCCTACTAAGAATAATCTGCTAGTAATTGATGACCTTATGAACCAGGCCAGCGGTAATTTAGAGGTACAGAGTGTTTTTACAAAGTATGTTCACCACAGAAACCTTAGCTGTATATACCTGATGCAGAATCTGTTTATTCAAGGCAAGGCCAGTCGTACAATCAGTTTGAACACAAACTACATGATATTATTTAAGAGATCGAATTCAGATGAGTTTAATAGGCCGTCAGATGTTCCCAGGAAATAATAAATTTTTTCTAGAAGCGTTTAACGATGCCACAAGTTCGCCATTTGGCTACCTGCTGATAGATTATAAATCCAAAACTCCAGATAATTTACGACTCAGAACAGCTGTGATATCGACACAACAGGTTGTATATGTCCCAAGAAAGCAAAGGGTTTAATAATGTCAATCCGTATGCAACGTAATTTCACACTGCTTGACCTTCTTCATAAGGCAGCACCCCGAGCTAGGGGCGTTATAGTGAAGAATGCTAGCCCAGATTTTATTAATGCACTTTGCGAAATAGCGCTGAACGTATTAAGAGGCAATATACCGCTGTCTACCACTCAGTACAGGTTGCTGAAAAAGAAGAGGAAGGTTATCAGACTAATTGCGGATAAAAAAGTCAAACATTTTAAAAAAAAAAAAACAATTACTCAAACCGGTGGTTTTCTGTTACCTCTATTGGGGGCTGCAATCCCCTTCATCGCTAGTCTCATCAATAGGAACTAGCATGGAACATACGCAGAAAATGTTTCTGGTGCCACAGCAACAATTAGCAGCATTACAGCAGCATCAATCCTCAGACACACAAAACGCCTCTTTGCGGCAGTCTGTCCAAAATGAGTTGGACCGGGCCATGAGTGTTATATTGAGCCAGCCTGACATTAACGTATATGAAAAAGCCAAAAAATATTCAATCGTTTTGCAAAAGTATCTAACCCTGGTAAAACAGGGCGAACGTGAGAAAAATGTAATTACACTATCCCTACCCAGCGATGCATCAAAGGATGAAGCCTCAAATGTTGAGTCACATGACGCTATCGCAGAAGACGATGTGATGAGATCAGAAGTATTGGCTCATATGCCTCCTAGGAATAAACGCAATGCCGAATACATAATCACCTCTCTAGCCCGTAATAATGATAAGATCTCGTGGACAAATAGTGGGGAAATCGTTGTTGAAGATAAGACTGTGACAGGAAGTCATCTGTACGATCTACTGAAAAGCGTAACAACCCACAATAATGTTTCAGACCGTTTGAGGCCTAATGGGTGGACTGTTTTTTTAAAGACATTAGCACACTTAAACATACCTCTATCCGTAATTCCAAACACCGCTGTGCGTCGTGCTATTGCTGGATTTAAAGCAGGGGCCATTGTGACTCCTAATAGACCTCACACAGTGACTGATACACGCTCACCACTCATGTTCACACCTAGGTCTGTACGTACTGTCACACCCCTTAGACAGCCTTCATTGACAGGCACAAGCTCACCGCTCACCCCTAGATCAGGGCGTATAGCTTCACCCATGGTCAGTACACGGTGGGCTAGTTTTTGATTTTTATCGGCAAAGTTGCCCAAAGACCTTTTAATGATTGTATTTTCTATTTTTCTATTTCACATATCGGTTGTTTTTTTATTTTTAATGCTAAATTATACAATATTTTCCTATTGATTGTGACTGTAACACAGGAGAATGTTTCTACTTACTGTGTACACCTAAAATGCAGGCTAGTTTTTTATCATCAAAAAGTTGCCCTAGGCATTTAATGATTGTTTTCTATTTTCTATTTTACATATTGATTGTTTTTATTTGTTAATGCTAAGTTTTGCATTATTTTCCTATTGACTGTGGTTGTGACACACTCAATGTTTTACTGTGAAAAGCCTAAAAAAGACATTATTGAATGTGTAACTGTGACAATATTGAATGTGGCACACTCTAATTTTATTTCTTTTCTTTTTTTAATCTATTTTCTATTTCGCATATTTCTTGTTTGTTTTTTTTAATTTTTAATACATTTTACATTATTTTCCCATTTAAACATGGCAGTGACACAAGAAAGTGTTTATCCATACTGTGAAAACCTATAAAGCCATTATTGAATGTAAAACTGTGACAATAGTGTTTGTATTTCTCTATTAGTTTTTTCAAAACTATTCATATTTTTTACCCTGTTGTGTCTAATTGTTTTCAATGTATAGCCCTCTTTTTGAAAAGGTTTAAATAAAAAATAAAAAACTATTACAGAAATTGGTAAGACAATTATTTTTTCACATATTTTTTATTGACTAAACAAGCACTATTACACAAACACTTCTACCTATATGTTGCACAGGCGCATTGTACACATTTAAACTTCTGATCGTGGCACACATTGGGGTGTATTTTATCGACAAAATGACTCACCATTGCATCGTTACAGATAAGATTAGAACCGTACATGTTCAACACTTTTGTATAAGACATTGTTTTCTGAATATTACATAAAAAGAAGATACAGTGCTGGCCACAGGTTGTAGAATAGTTATTTTGCACTTGTACCCCTGAATGGTATATCTCCACACAATTTTTTAAGAGGAAATTACTGATCTCCGGTGGAAAAACAGCCGGGCTGTGTCCAAAGCTATCAAAGAACAAGCCTTGTTTGTTTTCGGTAAGGTATACCGCAAGCCAATGTTGACCCGGTTTATCACTTGTGTCAGTGTTTACCACTAACATGGCGGGTAGTTTATGAATGATTGTTTTTGGAAGTTGATCACATGGCATGACTCCTAAGAAATTTATTCCCCTTTTCATTCTTTTTCTAAGCACACTGGTAATCTCTATTGTATTCATGCTAGTAATGATCCAATAGGACTTGTCTCCGGTTAGATATTTCGATTACAGAATCAAAAACAGAATAACAGATCAGGGTCACCGTCCGTGGGAGTGGGTTACGGAAACGAGCTTCCAATCTCACATTGCCTGTCTTAATCAGTGATACATTTCCTGCCCCACCGCCGTCGGGCTCAAGATTGAAACAAAACAGCGTGTAACCACCCCCGAAATCTGATCGTGTTATGGCTAATGATCGGTCCCTTAAATGGCGTCCTGTTGATTCAACCATCTGATAATATTCTCGCACATACTGACCTCTTTGAAAATGAGGTTGAAAAGGGCGTGCAGGGTGAGGCTGTCCATCAGCGTATAGGCCTATAAATTCTGTATCATGGTGTCCGAAATTAAATGGGTTACGTGCATATGATCCAGTGTATGCTTCATTATCAACAAAGCCTAAGACTACGAATTTAGGTACCTGACCTATGAATAGATTCTCCTGATTACACACTCTCGTTCCAGCAGGTATAGAGAATGTTTTTATGGCTACCCTGTCAATAGAATATTTTGCATTAGTGTGCTGTAATGCTCTACTATGGGCTAATCTCACAGTTGGCGCCACTGCTATTTTCTTTACAAACAGACTGGCAGACATTATTTTCACAGTGAATTGAACATTTCCTGGGGTCATTAGGGCAAAGTCATCTTTTGACCGGATGAATTTAAGCGACAAGTCTACACCGTTTAACATCAGCTTTTCCTGAAAAAACAAGTCGGCGTGTACCGGTGAAATTAATTCCACAATACGGCTTTCACCAGTGTATGCCCCCCGTTGCTCTAACCCCAAATTATCGACTGCAATGGATGTCTCGTCCATTTCCCCCCCCGTATCTTTACAGAATAGTCCGGTGCTAAACTGTGTATCTAGTGTTTCTTTTCCATAGTTCAGCAAACATTCAATAATTCCTCTATACGGGTATGTATTTGAAGACTGTGTAATCAATCTATCGCCCAGCATTATATCTACTTGAGAAAAAAGACTGCATCCAGGGTAGTTTATAAATCCCACATCGGCCGCATTAGCCAGCACTGTGCCGTCAGGATTTGTAATCCTTACACGCGTATACAGATATGAATCGTTAAGGTCTAAATAATCTTCTCCACTAGCAGATATGAAGAACTCTATAGGTCCACTGTCTGTTAGAGCAGACACAGGTGGTATTCCTAGGAAAGTTGATTTTTCAATAGATGTCTGGGTATACGGCACGGTGAACATATCTAGTTCGGTCTTAACACACTCTTCCGACTGATTATGAATGAACGCCATGATATTATTTTAGAATATGTCTTTTGCCAAGACCAGAGAGCGTTGATTCAGAGCTCTACGCCTTATGGAAGCTGTCTTCTTTTTGATGACTCTTCGTTTTTTGGTGGTGGTTTTACGTTTTCTAGATACCGCCTGTTACGCCCACATCCTGGGGGGCTTCTTCTTAACGGTTTGCGTCTGTACACCATGAGACCATTTCCCTGCTGTCTGTTTGCTATGGTCTCCCGTACATTAGACACAACATCCCCAATAATACCCGTGGCAGCAGTTTTCAGATGCGGTTTGGCTAGATTAAAACCCTTTTTTAAAAGTGGAACAGCCATTCGGAACAGGTTTCTGAATAGTCCTCCTAAACCACTGCCGTATTGTGTGCTGGAACCTATATAGCCAGTGAGTTCTCCACCGGCCTGGTTCATATAGTAGGCTGTATATCTTCCATCATCTGAGGTGTATGCTTTGCGCATCATTTTTTAATGCTGCTTCACAGGCCTAAAATGTAGTTTGACAATGACTTTTCCGTATGAAAAGGGGATGTGTTTATTCTGGTCGTCGCGTAAATCTATTTGAATGTCCGTAACAGTCGAGCGTGATAACGATGTGTAATGTGGCGTATCGTAACTCAAAGTGGGAATGCGTCGGGTCTCATCGGAGATATTTATACACCTGAGTAGTGGGACATGACTATCGCCAACTAACTGGTAGTCCACTATGTCGCTATAAATAAATATGTTATAGCGACCGGCGTGGATGTCTGCAGGCCTGGGGGCTACGCATTTAACACGAGGGATGGAATTTATTTCGAACACAGTGTCAGGAATGAAGCCCAGAATCTCGGCCAAATGACTTGTAAAGGCTAAATGATACCCCGCCCCTCCGATAAAGTAAACCCTGTTTGTAATATTGTTGTAGCTCATGGCTATGTCTGCTGTCCCTAGACTAGCCTTGCACCTCATATTATACTCTTTAACAATGCTAGCCACTGAGTTATAACACCCGACCGCTAGTTCTATTTGGTATGTCTGTTTAGTTTTCGTGTCAAAAATTTCAACCTCTGCATCGTCTATGGTAAAGCTGGTCCATATCTGTGGGTAATGAATCTCTATGAGGCCTACCTCATAAGGCTGCTGAAATATTAACGGTTTTGCCAATTTAGTTCTGAACTGCCATATCTTATTGTTCGGATAAACTAAGGCTGAAGCATTACTGGGGAGCGTAACAAAAAATCCATTCTTATTCATTGTACCTACGCCTTTCACTACAGAGTTAGAATGACTAGTTTAAGTGTTTGTCATGCTAGCTTTATCTCACATCCAATATGTCTTTTTCAGCGATCCATGAATTGAATTTATCAGGCCATCCCAACCATTTCACCAGTACTATCTTTTTACGACCTACTTTCTTGCTGTCAATTATTTTCTCTATTTTAAACACTTTGTTTTTGTCTACAGTTATGGGTTGTAACTCTGCCTCATAAAATGTTCCAGTCAATAGCTCCCCGCCAGTGTCTTTTAATATATAAACAGGGGGTGTCCTTCCGATGCATTTAGCTACAGTAAAAAATTCATCTGTAAACGTTTCCTCATAACCTTTCCTAAATACCCCCCTATGTTTTGACAACCTGACGGTGTCACCCTGCTGAAATTTAAAAGCAACCATTCCGGGGTGTTTCAGTTTGTATAGGTTGTTAAAGACTGTTTTCTCATTGTCTTTATTCACTGCAGAAGGAGCCATTTTTATTGACCTATGGTATGAATCGTTGTAAGCACTCACCAGATCTTGCACCACATCAGTATATCTACGTGCATTAACAGCTGTTAAATATCTCCACATACGAGTCTTAAAAGAACGATTGAAACGTTCCACTACACTTGCCTTTGTCTCGTATGATGTAGAGAAATGATGTATTTTGTATTTAGTCATCAATCCTTGAAAGGCCTTATTATAGAACTCTAGAATCCTGACGCGACAGAAACTTTTTAACTGTAGGTAGTGGTGGAGTGACTCCCGTACATTCTTTGACTGCATTGCGCAACTTATACACTCCCCCTAACCCCCCAGGGTGTGCGGGGTCATAATATATTTTTTTGCATAACCCTCTCCATGATGCAGTTAGGACACAAGTGAGCACATTAGTTTTATGCCATCCTTTTTTATTCTACAACACACATGACAATTATACGGGCTGCGAAACCCCCTCTATTGCAGATAGAGTTTTGGCTAAAATGGATACATCCGTTTTACTGATTATGAATACATGTAGTTTTTGCAAATCATGTAAGACCTCGTTACATTGCTTTTCTTTGACATACAGACCCACCACATCTATAAGCATAGTGTACATAACCAGTATATGATATACTTTCAGCATCTTGAAATTGTGCGTGATGTTAGTTATGACTGTACAAAAGGTGTCTGCAACACTCTCACGAGTTATTAGTATTGATAACAACATTTGTATCAACTCATCCCAAGGAGGTCTGCTATACTGTCTTCTAACAAGATCCATCACTTTCTCCAGCCTACACACCTCGAGGCTATTGGCCCTACACATACTCTGGTACTTTTTAACATCATTCACATTGTTGGCTATGGCTTGATTTACAATACAGGATAAACGAACTATCATATATCGCTCGCTGCTATGGTTATACATTACACGTAAACAATTCCCCATATCCACACTACGTTACTTTTTTCTCTCATATAAATCTCTCCAGTAGTCTCCAATCTCGCGAATTTCAGCAACTTTGACGACGTCCTCGCCAATCATAGTATCATACATTTCTCGTATTCTGACTGTGACATCTTCCACAGATTTCAACTCATACAAGACAGTTTCTGCTGCACCACGGATTCTTGCACCATCAGCCCAGAGCTGTTTCATAGCCAGAAAGCTCTGTACAACAGGGATAAATTTATCCGTTAACAGTCTTTTCATAATTTGTTGAAAATGTCTTACGTAGAAGCCCTCGGGTATACTACCCAAACACTCGTGTTGTTTCTGACTAGGATGGTTGATCTGACAACCTGGACACACCTCCTCCCAATATTTGTAAAGTACTACATTGAGCAGATGTAAAGACACTGTTTTAACACTGTCTATAAACAATGTTGACAACATTCCATCCGATTGATCATCCCCCACAATGTCTGAGCAAACATGTCCATCTGGCAGTTGTAAGACATCAGACGATTTGGGGAAAAACACATGTCCAAAGGGGTGGGGGGGAAGTGGCGGTGAGCAGATCAATAGAGAAGGTGGCAAAGGGGGGGACATCTGTGGTGGCGCCAGGAAGCGCTCAGGGGTTAGATATGATGATGATGATGAGGATGACAAGAGTGATTGAGGAGATCCGGTGACAGTCAGCGGTGCAAATATGCTGTGTTGGCTCGGAGGCGTCCCTGGTGATACACAGTTCCACTCCATACATTCTAGAGAAGGAAAAAAATCCATACATTACAGTCCCAGTAAAAACACACTAACAAAATAAAAAGCTTTTTAACTATTTTGAAATTAAATAGCACATACAAATAGACCCACCGTTTTACTAGAATTTGTGTCTGACGATTTTAGGTCTATAAAGTGGTCGTGGGAGGGGCAGAGAGGGTTGTCCGCCGTCATCAAAGATCAACTTTTTTCTTATGGTCTCATGAGACCTCCTTATTTGGGCTCTTCTGATGATATAATCAACCGTATCAAACTGCTTCTTCAGAATCTCCCAGTCACACCATTGTATAAAGAAGCCGTTTTTAAACCACTTGTTGCATTCAGCATTAGAAACAGGATATGGCTTTAACAACCATTCTTCACGACCTCTGGCTGCAACAACTTTCTCTTTTTCCTCGCATACACTTAGGAAGATAAAATCCTCAGCAGATCTTGTGAAACGGTCTGCTTCCACACGGTAGATTTTGCTTGCTCTGCTGCTATCCCACTGGGACACATACACCATCTCAGGAAATCCAGGGTTGTCCAGGTCCTTACAGACAACATCCCTAAAAAGCTTCCAGTCTTTCACCGAGATTGTACACTCTGTTTTAGCGTTGCTATGTAACTCCGCAACAACGCTAGTGTACACAGATAATGTCACATACCCCTCACTGTATCGAATGGAGTAGAAATATCCATTGACACCATCACATTCCATATCAGCTGTACACGACTCTATCATGCTGGGCGTAAAGATCTCTGGCCGGGCTCTCTTTTTCTGAGGTGCCCTACTCAAAGCAAAAGGGGTATCTATAATATCCACACCTTCTCCAGTATTAGATGATCCCTTTCGGGATGCACGATTCAGTTCAAATGTACTGGGTCTCAGTTCAAATGTACTGGGTCTCAATTCAAATGTACTGGTGGAGCGTGTATCAAGTGTACCTTCTTCACCAGATGATCCAGTTTGGTGTCCAAATAGGCGTGTAGACATGACTGTAGGACATTTTTTCCTCTTGCTTTTTCCTCAAAGGATTTGAAAATAAAAATGCAACGTTGAGCTGTTTGAGATGATCGAAGGTGGCAAGCCGAACTGACAAGCTAACTAGCTCGCTGAAAACAGTAGGTAAAAAAAAAAGTGACCAGACATGCCTAGACATAGCCCCTACATACCCCTCCTCTATGACCGTCATACAGTAATAGGGGGCCCATAACTTTTTAACCCTAACCATTGGTCTAACACCTGCATTTTAACACCTGTATCTAAATAAACTCCAACACGTAACACCATTGCGGACCTGTTGACGACGTCATCACGCATTCAGACGGCGAAACGTCAATACAGACTGGGGTGGTAGCTATATGCTAACCCCCGCGCCAGACTCCCTTTTAGGAATACAGGATTTTAAAACTTCACCACACTGTAACAGACCACTCCATGCAGTCACGGCTCTGGTTCGCACATACTTACCTTCCACTCAGGGGGGACAACAAACTGGGGTATATCGATTTCATTTATTTCAATTTTTTATTTTTTATTTTTTTTTTTAATTAATTTATTTATTTATTTTTTTCGACCAATCAGAACGCTAGAAAAAGCTGCACGCGCACCCCCTACCCCCCTACCCCCGGTAATTACTACTTATATATATATATTTTGCACACAGTGTGTATATATATATATATATATACACACTGTGTGCAAAATTATTAGGCAAGTTGTATTCCTGAGGATTTATTGTAACAAATACATTGCTCTCAGTCAATCAGAAATGTTAATAAACCTCAAATCTGAATATTTAACAAAGGAAAAGTGAGTTTTGGCTTTCTCAGGAGAATATCTAATATATATATATATATATATATATATATATATATATATATAATATATGTGTGCAGAATTATTTGGCAACTATTAGTGTGCAGAAGTATTATGCAACTAAATGAAAAACTAAAATTTTCCCATCTCACTTGTTTATTTTAATTTCTTATAGTAAGAATAAAACTCAAAATGTACAAATAAACACTTCTGACATTTCAAGAAATATTCAGTGACCAATATAGCCACCCTTCTTTTCAATAACTGTCATGAGCCTTCCATCCATGGAATCTGTTTCTTGATCTGTTGATCAACTTTTTGTGCAGCAGCAACCACAGCCTTCCAAATGCTGTTGAAAGAGGTGTATTGTCTTCCCTCACTGTAAATCTCACGATTAAGAAGGGCCCACAAGTTCTCAATGGGATTTAGGTCAGGTGAGGAAGGGGGCCATGTCATTATTCTGTCATCTTTAAGGCCTTTGCTGGCTAGCCACGCACTTGGATGCATGTGATGGAGCATTGTCCTGCATAAAAATCATGGCTTTCTTGAAGGATATAGACTTTTTCCTGTACCACTGCTTGAAGAAAGTATCTTCTAAAAACTGGCAGTAGTTTTGGGAGTTGATTTTAAATCCATCTTCAACCCGGTCCAGAAGGTCCAACTAGCTCATACTTAATAATAGCAGCCCATACCAGTACCCCACCTCCACCTTGCTGGCATCTGACTCAAAGTGGAGCTCTGTGCCCATTATTGATCCAGCCACGGGCCCATCCATCTGGTCCGTCAAGAGTCACTCTTATTTCATCTGTCCATAAAATCTTTGAAAAATCTGTCTTCAGATATTTCTTGGCCCAGTCTTGACGTTTCAACTGATGAGTCTTGTTAAGTGGTGGTCGTGTTTCAGCCTTTCTTACCTTGGCCATGTCTCTGAGCACTGAACACCTTGTACTTCTGGACACTCCAGGTGGGTTGCATTTCTGGAATATGGCAGCACTGGAGATTAATGGGTTCCTGGTAACTTCATGTTTAATTCTTCTCAAGTCTCTAGCAGTTAATCTGCATCTTTTGTTCTCCACACGTTTCTTGCGACCCTGTTGACTATTTGCAACAAAACGTTTGAGTGTTCGGTGATCACGCCTCAATATCTTTGCTACTTCAAGAGTGCCTCATCCCTCTGAAAGGCATTTTACAATTTTGGACTTTCAGAGTTAAATCTCTTTTTTTGCCCATTTTGTCTGAGGTAAAGAAGCTGCCTAATAATTATGCACACCTTGATAAAGGGTGTTGATCACTTAGGCCACACACTCCCTCATTACACAAATACACATCACCTGATAATGCTTAAATCAAATTAGCATTCAAGTCACATGCCTTCAAAATACCAAAATGTCTAAATTCCAGTGACTTGTGTCTAGAGACAAAGGTTTTCCTAATTAGTCTTATTTATATTATCTTATATATGACAAAATAAATGACTTGAAATGCTTTGAGATGAATCACTGAACATTGGCCTAACTTGTGTCTAGAGAGAGCTAAATGAATGTGATCATTTGAGACCTGAACATGAGCTCCATCATGTCACATCTGAGGCACTTTAAAATCTGATCCCCCAAAAAATATTGAACTGTTTAAACAGAAGTAAAAATAAAACACCGACAAATGTGCCAAACAGTTCACTGTCAGGAAAACAAAGTTTAACGGGAACATGTGTGTTTGCTGAGCCAGTTTAAAAGGTGGAACACAATGCAGATTAAAGTTGGTTTTAGGACAGTAGAGAGCGCCACATTGTTGAAAATGGAAGCTAAAATAAACTCCTCACTTCTGAAGACAACTTGGACATAACAGAGTTGCAGCTTATGAAACCTTCCTCACCTCTTCTTGCAGGCATTTAATGATGCATTCACAATCTGTCTTAAACTGCCAAGATGGACGAGTGCAAGTCTTACGTTTGACTAGTAATGTTCCCACCCTTCATGCAGTGTTGAGGAATTTTATGTACAAATTTGAGTTGCTTAAAGTGATTAAAAAAAACTTATAATGGCATTAACTGACCCAACATAAAGTGACACAACTTCAGTTACACTTCTTATTTTTGAAAAAAAAATTGAACAAATATCTGTATGCGTTCAACTTCAAAATATATTTTTAAATAGAATATATATATATATATATATTTTTAACATATTTTATATTGAAATGACCTGTGTGTCTGACATAAAGTTGAATTGAAGTGATTGCAGGATGCAAAGGGTTCTGACTCAGGTAGACCACCATGTCCAACCTCCACATGCAAAGCTATCCAAAGAGAGGAGGCTCGTAGAGTGAAACATGGTTTATTCAAAGGATATGATAAAAAGAGAGATACATAAAGTAACCATATACAAAGCTGGACTATCAAAAAAACTGACCTTGTACTGAAATTCACTTTCCTGTAACCAAAATACAGTCTACATCTGTGGTCAGAAAACAAACTGTTGCTCCACATCATCCTGCTCCGTTGAACTAACTCCACTTAAAGAAACCAACTCATAATTCAAATCCAAAAGCAGGACAGACTAGTGGAGCGTGAGAGCAAAACACACAGCAAAGCACATTCTCCAACATGACCAATGACCTGAACTCTACTGTATATTACATATGTAGTGATGGAAACAGGCAAGTGTCCAGAACAATGAGAGGCCGATTACAAGATATACATTTAGTTTATTCACAAAATCTGCATGAGATAAAAACAGTAAAAGGAAAAGGCCGACAGCGCTAGTGTTGAGCTACACAGTACACAGTGCCCCAAAAGAACAAAATACCACTGCACACTTTAAAACCCACATTAACTGTTCAGACATGCAGGGAATAATAGAAGACTTAACACATCAATCCACTCTAGCAGGCAATAAGGGATCTCTAAAGCTATATCTGAGCTTATAACTAAGTCAGGCCGTAGACAGGGGGGGTTTTGGTGGCTCAAAATATCCTATACCCGTTAATAATATTTAAAAAGGAAAAAAACAAAAGAACTCAACTAGGAAAGAAAACTAATTTTACAAAGAAATGCCTGTTACTCTAATCTAAATTAATGTGGTAAAAACAATGTTGCACTTGAAGACAGTCCTATAAAAAAATCAACATATGAGACCACTTTCCAGCATATTTTAAGAGCCAACATCAAATGGTCAGACAGTATGCCGTAGGCTACCTTTAAGTCATTTAGGTTTCATTCAGACCAGCAGCATGTTTTAATGTCCTGATGAACGATACTAAAGAAGGAAAAACAAAGACAATACACTCAACATCTCTGTCATATATCCAAGTTTGAACTCATCTAAACAGCTGACTGGAGTTGTTTTACAGCAACCTTTCTCCCGTCCCTGCAGTATTATGTGCTCTATGAAAACAAATGCACTTCCTAGTTGAGCAACCTTTCCTACACACTCTCACGTTACATGCTGCAGATCTTTGTAAATGAACACAGCACCTACCGCGAGGCAAAATGTTTGGCCTTCAGCAGAGAGAGAGAGAGAGAGAGAGAGAGAGAGAGAGAAAGAAAGAGAGAAAGAGAGAGAGAGAGAGAGAGAGAGAGAGAATGCAGAACATGGCTCTTACATGCATTGATCAGAGGTCAGCTAAAGAGGAAACACATCTTTTAATTTAAATCTTTAACTTCTAACAACTAACCCCTGATAGACAACAACCAGCGTCTGCAGCAGTGAAGCTTGAAGCTGAAGTTCTCAAACTGGGGTCCAGGGACTCCAAAGGGTCCTTAAGGGGTGTCCAGAGGGTCTCCTACAAAATAAAAGCTCATCTCATTGCAACACATTAAACACTCTGCACTGTTTACATCTTTTTAATACTAAGTCACTACAAATAAAGTACAGTAGATACAATTCGAAAGCATGGACTTTGGACTGGGCTTTAGACTTTTTAAACTCTTTATCCAACACAACACACTCACTTCTCCACTGTTTATCTGCATGTCCAGTATGTTGCAAACACACACACATGTTCTCCAAAACCTGGAGGAATAAATATAGAGCAGCAGAGTGGTGTCTAGATGTTTTAGGTCGGGGCTGCTGTCTTAGAAACTGACCCAAGAAAGGAAAATCACTTTTATTCCTTTTACACAAGTTTCAGCTGAAAAAGACTGTCACGCTGCAAATAATTTAATTTTTAATTATTCTATTCTATATTATTATTAATTTAATTTAATTCAAGATTTTCAATAGTAAAGTTTGAATACATTTAAATTGAAATTACATAAAGGCACTATATTATCGCTTAACAACATAAACAGTGCAAGAACATAGTAAGGTGTACTCAGGGGCAGACTGGGACAAAAATGCAGCCCTGGCACTGTAGCCACACCAGCCCACATTACCATGCCCATGCAGCCACGGACACGTGCATTCACTAATTACATTTGTGTACAGATGGTGAAATAATATAAGCAGTACCTTATGTAACAGATTTTTAAACATTTAATGTAAGTAGCTGGCAAACAATGCTTACTAATTTTTAAAGAGCACACGTTCATAACAAATTTACACATACTGCCTATTTATGCCGTTTGTATGCTGTTACTGTCATTCTCTACAGGTTTGGTCTGTCTGTTTGATTGTCCATGTTTCTCTCCGTTGACACTGTACATATTGTCTGTCTGGTTCTATATCTTTTCATTTGTTTTAACTCTCTAATTCTGCAATTTAAATATGTTTTCATGGCTGTGATTATACTTCAGGGTTTTTCCTTGCTCAGATTTGGTCTTTTGGAAATTTTGAGGGTAAAAGACTTCCATTCCTGCATTCTGATACATTTTTAGGCACCAATTTACAGTAAAAACGTCTAAATTTATGGCAAGGAAATCACAAAATTGTGGTGGCAGGTAACAATTCAAAATACAAAATATAATGGAATATTATTATATTAGTATTCCAGTAAGGAGGCTTCTATATCCGGGACATGGGCCGGCTACGACAACACTTGACCCTATGGTCCAGTTGTTTAATTAGCATGAACAGGGCTTTATGGTCACTTTTCCCCCCCCAAGGAGCAAGTTTTGCAACATTTTGTTGAAAAATGTAGGATTGACTTACATAGGCTACTGGTTTTACTGCTAAATTGTACAATAATATAATAATGTTATGGATACAAAACGTTGTGAAGTGTAATGTTTTCTACATTCTATTGATAAAAAATGATCAGTGACGTTGAATATAGCCTACAGTGTAATGGACCACAACTGTTCATGCATACATGTGAACCATGCATTAATTGCAGAGTTTAACCTACATAGTGTAAAACTAAACACTACGTGAATGGGGCACAGCAGAAAGACGGAGCCGAACGACGCTGCTTGTTCACGGTTTTCATGTGTAGCCAACTCCTATAGGCCTACACTTCGCATCAGGTGTTAAAACCAACTGTACCAAAACACCGAAATTAGACTACTATTTAACGCGACAAGACGTTTTTAAGCAGTAATGAAACTGTCTCAATTTAACGGTACAGATCCATTTGACCTTGCATCGCTTCTGTCGCGCCACGCTCCACTCTATTCCTATGGGTAACGTCAAGCGACTTCAACGTGCACGCAAAGTATTCCGGGAAGGCGGCTTGAAAAAATGCTGCGCGTCCAAAAACTGGCCGATGCCCATCTTTATGCAAATGAATGAATGAATGAATTTTATCTACTACAGACTGCTGATATTTCATTAAGAAATGTGAAACTGACACCATTGATGAGTTCAAAGTTTTCATCATGTTTGTTCAGATGCAGCAGCTAGATAACAAGGTGGAGACCAGGCTCCAGTCCTTAAATGAGAGGATATCTTTAACTGTTGAATCAAAGTACTTACCAACAACAACAAGCTTAATGTAGAATTCTTGAGGTGTCTGAGTGTATAGAAAACTACATCTGTAGACTCCACTGTCAGCCCTCGTCGTATTTCTGATGAATATGGAGACGTTGCCTTGTTTCAGTTCATCTGGAAAATGTGAGACTCGACCTTTGAACTGCTCACTCTGACCTGGAAGGTTGTCACTGTAAAGATCACCATAACAATACAGGAACACCTTCTGACCATCATCAGTTTTCTTCCAGATAAACCATGTTACCCGAATGTCCTCCTTGGTCCAAAGGGAACAGGGTAAAGTAACATCACTGCCTTCTTTCACTTTGATGACTTCTGGCCCTGGAAGATAAAAACATGTATTAATCAGTATGCTTACATGCAGAGTCATCAATGAGTAATTATTAAGGCAGAAAAAAATGTACGCAGAATTATTCCACAAAGGCAGTTTTACAAGCAGTTTAGTTTGTAGTCTAATTTCTCCTCTAACATAACTATTTCTACATATTTTTTTAAACATAACCAAAATATTTGAACTATGTTTAAGCTTGTACTGCATTATATCATTTACATACCGTTCCTTACACTCAAGTAATGTACTCAAGATCATTTTATTCTTCATTACAATCATTTATTTTTTTTTATTATTATCTTTTATTGGAAAAGCATGCTGAATTTTACAATTGTTTGACATATGAAGTACATTATGTTGCTTTACCATTTTTAACTTTCTATTACAGGAACAACAGAACTCAGGTGCGGGTGGCGGGGTAACCAAATTACTTCCATATTATTTATGTTATTCATTTACACTTTTAAATTTGTGCACAATTAATAAAAAGCAGCAGTGTTTACAAAAAATCAGATCTAACCGGCTTAACATATTCCGTCCACTTGGACCATATCCTATAGAAAGTGTCCATCTGCACTTTGAGTGAAAAGGACAGTTTTTCCATTGTGTAGATCTCTTGCACAATGTTTATCCAGTCCTCAGTTGTTGGTGGTTCTGGTTTGAGCCATCTCCTTGTTAGAGCCTTTTTACTTGCTGCCAATGAGATGTATAGAAGTTTATTGTCTTTCGAGTCCAATTTATCGGTTGATATATTACTGAGATATAAGGTTTCAAAAGCAAATGGAAAAACAAGTGCAAAGACATTCTGTATATGCTCGTGAATTCTAGACCAATACTGAGAAATCACTTGGCAGTCCCAAGAAATGTGGAAATGGTTAGCACCACACCCCCCCCCATCTCCAGCAAGTATCTCCAATGCCCCAATACCTCTTCTGAACTGGGGTGATGAAAAATCTCTTTATACTTTTCCAACAAAATTCATGCCATACATTAGATCCAGTTGTAACCCATTGTATCTCGCACATATGTTCCCAACATTCCTCTGTGATTATCAAATTACCTTCTTTTTCCCACTTCGCTTTAACATAATATGTGTTGTCTTTTTTACACTGCAGGATGCTGTTGTATAACCTGGATATAATTTTATTGTGTGCTCCTGAATTTGTAGTTAATGATATAAATGTACCCACGAATCCTAGATTGTTTAAATTCACTTTCAGTTCCTGATTAAAATAGTGCCTGATCTGAAGATACCTAAAGAAGTCAGCAGAACCTAATCCATGTTTTCTTTGCAAGGATTCAAAAGATTGGAGTGCCCCCTTGTGGACAAATGAATAATAATCCTTTTAAAATCCAATTCTTAAACCTATCATCATGCTGATTCGGGGTAAAATCTGAATCGTATGCACACCATTTTAGGATTTTTGAAGTATCTTCCAAACCACAAATCTCAATTGCTTCATTCCAAGCTGCTATCATTACACGTGAAATGGGTTCGTCCGTTAAAGGAATCTTATTCTGAAATTTGATGTCTGCTAATAAAGCTTCAACTGGTATTGCTTCAATAGTTGTCCCCTCCACATCCTTCCATCCTTCAGTGTAATATGAAGAACACAAACATATTAATGGTCTTAACTGTGCAGCACAGTAATATTCTCGTAGACAAGGAAGACCACGACCTCCTTTATCTTTCTTCAATTGTAAGGTTTTATACTTAACTCTGGATTTTTTCCCTTTCCAAATATATTTTGACAGCATTCTCTCCCACTCTAAAAATTGTTTTTGAGGTATGAAGATTGGTAAGCACTGGAATAAGTAGAGCATTCGGGGGAGAATATTTAATCTTACTGAATCAATCCTAGAATGTAAGTCCAAAAAAGGTATGGCATTCCATCTTTGTATATCCGATTTTATTGCTATATTCAGAGGGCCATAGTTAGCTTCAAACATGTTAGTGAAGTCTCGGTGCAATACCACCCCTAAATATCTGATACTGTCTGCCTCCCATTTCCATTTATAACTATCCTTGACTTCTTCTGGTGGGGCATAGTTCAGAGTTAATACCTGTGTTTTATTTACATTAACCTTGTACCCTGAAAAAGAGCCATAGTCTAGTAATAGTTTAATGATTTTAGGAACAACCTGTGTGGGGTAAGATATAGTCAATAGTAAATCATCAGCAAAAAGTGCCAATTTTTGTTCCTCTCCTACTGTTCTTACTCCAGTTATATCCTTTCTCTGCCTGATTGTTACAATCATTTTAATAATAGAATAAAATGATCTTGAGTACATTATAACATCCTGTCGTATGAATTTAAGCAGTCCCATCTTTTCACTCCCGGCTTCACATATATGGCTGTAAAACTAGAGGCCAGAGTTCAAACAAACATTTAAAACTATGCATAAAAGTAAAGTTAACTTTTTGTTGGTTACTCTCGAAAACAAAACCAAAATGCAGATTCATCTCTCAGTAACATCAGGCAGTGTGCACACTCAGATTTAATCTACTACAGACTGCTGATATTTCATTAAGAAATGTGAAACTGACACCATCGATGAGTTCAAAGTTTTCATCATGTTTGTTCAGATGCAGCAGCTAGATAACAAGGTGGAGACGAGGATCCAGTCGTTATATGAGGGGACATCTTTAACTGTTTCATCAAAGTACTCACCAACAACAAGCTTAATGTAGAATATTTGATGTTTCGGAATTAATGGAAAACTACATCTGTATTCTCCACTGTCAGCCCTCCTTGTATTTCTGATGATTATGGAGGCGTTGCCTTGTTCCAGTTTATCTGGAAAATGTGAGACTCGACCTTTGAACTGCTCACTCTGACCTGGACGCTCGTCACTGTAAAGATCACCATTATCATACAGGAACACCTTCTGATCATCATAAGTTTTCTCCCAGACGAACTGTGTTGACCGAAGATCCTTCTTGGGCCAGAGAGAACAGGGTAAAGTAACATCACTGCCTTCTTCCACTTTGATGACTTTTGGCCCTGAAAGATAAAAACATGTATTAATCAATATGTTTACATGCAGAGTTATCAATTAGTAATTATTAAGGCAAAAAAAAATTGTAAACAGAATTATTCCACAAAGGCAGTTTTACAAGCAGTTTAGTTTGAGAGTTTCATTTCTCCTGCATAATTATTTCTGCATATTTTTTTAATACACAACCAAAATACTTTAACTGTTTGTTTTAAGCTTATAGTGTATTATATAATTCTCATACCCTACATTACATATAATAAATCATTTAAAGGATAATTAATTAAGAATAAAATAATATTATCTTAAGTACATTATAACATCCTATAACAGTTATATTAGAGAAAATCCAACTGACTTGATCCTACTCTGGTGTAAGTACCAACAGAATGATTAATGACTGAAGATAAAACAACTGCAAAGACTCTAAATATGACGATTATGATGATAAAATGATGATGATCTAAATAATCAGTTGTGTTTCCTGCTCATCATGAATATGTTTATGCAATACATGTTTTACACTTACCTCTTTTACGCCTGTATAAAAGCACAGCTAGAGTAACAACGGCAACAACAACAAGAAAAAGAACACCAATAACTGCAGCAACAATCCATCCAGTGGACCCTGAAACAGAAGACAAAAAGTTAATGTAACACTCAAAATTTAACTGCATATCATATAGTATCACAGTCTACACAAAGAGAACAACTGCAGGTGTGCAAGAAAATATTACACAACTGGCTAAATGTCTGGCTGAGTATTTCCATTTTATGCTACTTTTTACTTCACCACAATTATCAGAGAGATATAATTTCTTTGATCTTATATGTATAAAATATAATACGTATTTGCTCTTCTGCTAGTTTTACTTAAAGGGATACTTTAAGAGCCATTTTCATGTATTTGTGTGTAGGACACAAAATGTCCACTAGGTGTATCGATTGTGCTTTACGTCACATGTCTATTTAGGTAAGAACCTTTCTACAGGTATCAGATGTGCTGTTGGATGGAGGAGCACAAATAGTTTTCGACCGTACAGCACTGCAACACTCATGTTGATGTATAAAATGTTTGTTTATGGAGCTTGATGGACACATATGGATTCTTGCACGTTTATTTGAAGACCATTGTGATGAGCAATAAATGTACATAAAATGCAACAAGGACTAGGAGTCTGTTATTTCTACACTACAGAGCGGTATGTACAGTGAGTCTTAGCCTTGACTGTTTTGTTATCAGAGAAGAACATCAACAATACAAACATGGAAATTATTTCAGCATCACGAGCTGCAGCAAAACTTACAATAAATAAGTTTTAACATATCAGGTGAAATATTAAACTAAGTTAGTAACACGTAAAAGTACAGAAGGTTCTGCTGTGTTTGTCTTTCTAGATGCTGTACGCAGAATATTTTAGTTTAAGAGTAATATGTATTCATGCAGTTGAGAGTGAGAGGGAAATATGCAGCTTAACAGACATAACTGGGCCATTAAGTGTAGCATTATTATTGCCATAACTTTTAGCAATATTATTATTATTATTATTATTATTATTATTATATTATAATAAGATAATTTAGTAACATAACTTACCTGTACTAAACAGCTCTTATGTCGCGTTTTCTGTAGATAAGCTACTCCACAGTTATATGTAGTAGTTAGTTTGGGTTAATATTTCTAACAATGATCTCAACTGTATGTAAGAATGAGAAACATTTTCATTCCCAAAGTATTTTGGGAACTAGAGCAGACAACACTACAGACTTTGTTTTCTGCATGTTTTCATCTCAACTGGAAAGAAGAAACTAACTGTAGAGAAAAGAGTCTCAGAAAGTAAACAAGATCTGGGTATTATTTTCTCTGTGGTGTAATATGGAATAACTTGATACTATAAGTGTCACTCTGACGCTGCACAACACTTCTCAATGCTATCATTGCTGTCCTCAAAATCTTCCTCTGAAATATGTTTACAAACAGTAAATGTAATTCTGTAATCTCTCTCTCTCCCCCTCTTCCCAACCGGTCGAGGCAGATGGCCGCCCACCAAGAGCCTGGGTCTGATCGAGGTTTCTGCCTTTAAAAAAAAAGTTTTCCTCCGTTGCACCGAATGCTTGCTCTTGAAGGGAAATGTTGGGTCTAGATCTGTAAAGTGTCCTGATAACTTGTTAACAGTTATGATTTTACACTATAAATAAAATAGAATTGTATGATGTAAGATTAATGATGTAAAGGCTCCTAAAAGGTGAATTCAGACTCAACACAAAGTTAATTTTTGTTTCTATTTAAGCTGTGAATTTGACTGTTTTGACTTATTTTGCAGTTTGTGTTTATTCAGCACAAACAACCGATGTATCAACCATACAGTACACACATTAGTATTAGCTGGCAGGAATGAGTGTTTGTGTGTGTGTGTGTGTGTGTGTGTGTGTGTGTGTGTGTGTGTGTGTGTGTGTGTGTGTGTGTGTGTGTGTGTTCTTGTTTAACTATATTCGTGGGGTCCAGTATACTTGTGGGGTCCGGACAGCTTTGTGGGGCCAAAATGCTGGACCCCTCAAATTTAAAGGGCTGTTTGAGGGTTAAGACTTGGTTTTAGGATTAGGGCTAGAATTAGGTTATGGTTAGGGTTAGGGTAAGGGTTAAGGTTAGGCATTTAGTTGTGATGGTTAAGGTTAGGGTAAGGGGCTAGGGAATGCATTATGTCAATGACGGGTCCCCACAAAGATAGTGAAACGCACCTTGTGTGTGTGTGTGTGTGTGTGTGTGTGTGTGTGTGTGTGTGTGTGTCAGTTCAAACTGATCTCAAAATCACTATGAAACATTTGCGCAGTTTGTTCTGTTATTTCTTGTTTCTTCTTATTCTCTCGTATCTCTGGTGATTGTCAAACAAGTGCAATCATTTGTAGAAATTAAAATTTTCACTCAGTTTGATTTTTTTTTTAACATAAGCAGATGTGTTTTTTATCTAAGTTAGAACTGCTTCAAACATGCATTTTTGAAATTATTCACAGATAAAATCCTACAGGATGAGGAAGAATCTTACCATGGATATGCACATCGGTCTCAGCATAAATCTGATGGCTGATAGTCTCCTGTGTGGCTACACAGCGATAGCGATCGCTCTTGGTCACATTAGCATTGAGAGTGATGTAGAAAAGGCCTCTTTTTATTGTGAGCTGTGGCTCCTCAGCAGGAAGTTTGTTCCCAGCACTGTCCTGCCACTTTACTTCAGGTTCTGGATTGCCATGAACCTTACACTGCAGCAGCGACCAGTCCTTTGTTTCCTTAAGTGATGTGATGGATGGTTTTGGAGCCGCACCTGTGAACACAGCATAACAGTAGATTATTACAGGACAATTAAAGCATTAAAATATTTTCTTCTTGCATATGGGGATTACAGTGTGACAAAAAAGAAACATAAAAACACAAGCCTTTCAGTAGGATTTAAATTCAGAGTGTGTTTTTTCATTGGGATTGACAACGGATTATGACCAATACACAACAAATACTATTTCTAGTCACTGTCTTTACAAAAATTGTGGTTTTCAGAACCCACAGATTACGTTATTAAAACCAGGACTTACTTGAGTTACCTGGGATATTTTCCCCTCTTCTATCTTTTAATGTTATAAAGCGCGGAGGTTGCATGCGAACCAAGATTTACATGTAAAAATGATTATTAAACATATTTTCATGTTGACTGTGGAAGTCAATACAGACATATTATACCTTTGAAACCCTGTTCGTTTTTTCAACGGATTTTAGAATCTAATTATAGGATTTACGACATCACAACAGTAGCGTCTTAGTTTACGGCAGCAAACAGTTAGCAACTTAAATGTTAAAATGTATTTAACGGTCGAAAATAGACATGTATAAACAATCTGGGGCTCGTTTTATAGAACAAAAGTCCACCAATTAAATGTACCTTGTTTAAATTCAAGCGGAAGTAAAACTAACCTGAATAAAAGTCGATTATATTCCTCGTTTAGCTTCAGCACCAGTCTACAAACTTTTAAAATAACGTATTTTAAGTAAATTTAAAGTATTGACAGTATCTCTGAAATCAGGAAACGCCCTGAAACAAAATAAACCAAACCGCATCTTTCTACGACCTAAAGTGACGTACCTACCGGACTTTTAACTCAAAGAGCCAATCATAGGAGAGCATCCGTACGTGAGCTCACGTGTGTCCTATTGACAGCTAGTTTCATCCAATGGTAAGTCAGCACCGTGAAAACATGGTGAGTTTGTAGCCAATTAAATTACCTGCTTGACCATATATGGAAGTTAATGTAGCTGGACTCTCCGTGGTAGCGGGACACTAACAGAACAGATAAACTTTATTTATATGTTTATAAAGGCGAGATTCACGATAATTAACATTTAAATCTTTATTTTAATATTTGTTTAAATATTAAGAACAGCTTTTTATAGTCAGATTTAACAATTGAACAAATGTTTTCAGAGTCAAAAAAGAGATTTAATAACAATTTGGTAACTTTTAAGAAGTTTTAGAGAGCTCTTTTCCTCTGCTGGAGATTCTCTGTATTGCATTTTCTAAAATATCTCAGAGTCACTTCTGTCAATCAACCAGAAACTTGGTACAGACATTATACACAAGTTAAAGGAGAGACCCTGTGAATTTCTGAGAAAGCTTCTATTTCATCTGTCAAATATTCTATCAATGCAACTCTTTCAGAGCCTGAAGTGAGATCAACACACCTAATGAAACCTGATGAGTGTTTGTTTAACAGTGATGCAATTTACATACATCAGTTCTTCATGGTCCTGGTATTATACAGATTAAAATGTTTCGATATTAAGAGACAGAAATATACATGATCAAAATGAGCCTCAAGAGGTTGAAACTTGTTCTAAAAGGCTAAACAAAACATTAGTGATAGTGAAATATTATTAACTTGACAAACAGTTTAAAAGACATTTTAATATCCTGTTCATGTACTGTACTCATCAACAACAACAACAAGCTTAATGTAGAACGTTTGAGGTCAGATATCTTTGTATTCCTGATGATAATGGAGGCGTTGCCGTGTTTCAGTTCATCTTGAGAAGAAGAGACTTAGACAGTCTTGTTTTCTGGCCTTGTTTTGCACATTTGCAAAAAAAAATTCTGATTCTTACATTTTGGTTAGTTTTTTAGGATATATTCTAATTTTTTATTTTTTATAACCTTTATGTTGTTTTTTTTTCTAATTCTTACGTTTCACACTGGTCTTAAGCATGCAATGAAACATTAATAACATTGAACTCTCTTTTTCCCAAATAATGTTGAACATCAACTCAGTATAGGCCTTTCTCCCTCTCTGCAGATTGTGGCCTTTTAATAATGTGATCGTATGAACTTCAGAGTTGAGCTGAGTTAGAAATGTTACAGACATGCTTTTCTCTTCTAGTAAGAGTCCTACCATGACTTTCACTTCCTGGACAGAAACTAAGAACATTATTATTTTTATAAGGTGACAATATGTCAATGTTGTCTTCTGCCCCTGAATGGTCATACAAATAAATAAATGTAAGTTAACACTACTGCTCTGCAAAGAAACAGATCTAGTAAACATCCTATGAACCTGTTAGCATTACAGCTCTTATTATCAGAATCAGAATCAGAATCAGAAAGGGCTTTATTGCCAAGTACGTTGCACATACGAGGAATTTGTCATGGTGTTGTTGGAGCATGTCACACATACAAATATACAAATATAAGAAGGATAAAAAGATATAAACAATATAAGTCTAAACATATACACACAGTACGTATTAATAACGATAAAATAAATTTAAATAAATAGTAAAATGAGTAAAAATTGACCACATACTGTCTCCTCATCAGGTACAGCAAGTATACACACTACACAGAGAGAGAGAGAGAGAGAGAGAGAGAGAGAGAGAGAGAGAGAGAGAGAGAGGAAACGGAGGGGAGTAAAACATGTAACTTTCTCTGGTTGAAATATTTAAATGTGGGGCTCTTAATCTAATAAATACATTTTAAAATTCACATCACACCTCAGACCAGAAAGTGGAGAGCTGGCAGGAAGTATCATGGGGGTGTCAAAATAGAGGCCGAAAATGCCCCAAAAAATAATAAAAAAAAAAGGAAGTAACATGGGGAGATTGTGCAGTATCTCAATAAACACACAACTGTTTGGATCATTTCCAGTGTCTATAATGTAAGGGTTTTTCTACATTGAGTACTTTAATTTAACTTTTTAATACTTTAACTACATTTTCCTGATGATAATTACAGACTTTTACTTAAGTAACATTTTCAATGCAGTACATTTGTAACAGAGTATTTTACAGTTTTACATTAGTACTTCTACTGAAGTAAAGGATCTGAATACTTCTTCCATCACTGCATTAGAGAGAGCAAGTATGAACGGGGAATGTGCATGTTCACAAAGATAAAGATTAGAACAAATGTAAAACAAAGATGTATATAGGCAGGAGGAGTAAACACATGGGATCTTTTAGATGTGTTACACACTACAAAGATTTAAAAGAAAATACTAAACAAATAGGATGCTAAACAAATATAAAAGTGAGGCATGAATGGTAATGTGTATATGAATGGGAATGTATTTTATTTTGTTTAACAACAGAACAAAATAAAAATAAAATAAAATGTAAAAAGTGTAGGTGTAATAAGTCAATACTATAACCTAAACGATTAGAATGGATTATAAACGAGTTAAGATGACACTGTATGAACTAAGGTGACACTTTTTTTTTTTTTACCATTTATGTTATGTATGTGATGTGTATGTATGTGATCGAAATAAAGTAAACAAAAAACTATCTTTTCATATTGTAGTTTCTACTTCATCTTATCAATCAATGGAGACCACACTCTCTCTCTCACACACACACACACACACACACACACACACACATACACACACACACACACACACACACATAGTGCGTGTCACTATCTTTGTGGGGACCCGTCATTGACATAATGCATTCCTTAGCCCCTTACCCTAACCTTAACCATCACAACTAAATGCCTAACCTTAACCATTACCCTAACCCTAACCATAACCTGATTCTAACCCTAATCCTAAAACAAAGTCTTAACCCTCAAACAACACTTTAAAGTTGTGGGGTCCAGCATTTTGGGCCCACAAAGCTGTCCGGACCCCACAAGTATACTGGACTCCCGGTTTTTGGACCCCACGAATATAGTTAAACAAGAACACACATACATACACACACACACACACACACACACACACACACACACACCAGAAATGATGCCACATCTAACGTTACTAAACTATCAATATTTTTTATCTGTGCTAAATATTAGGAAACATTTTGATGTGACAGCAGCTGAGCAGCATGATTAAAATTGTGTTTCCAGACCTCTGCATGTTTACAGGTGCTTCAGACATTTAGATAAAATTAAAAAATGCATTAGCAAATACATAACTCAGTGTAATGATCAGTTTTCTTACTGTTTAGTTGAGCAGACGTGATTCCAGAGCGAGTCAGGAGGCAGAGACACAGAAGAGGAAGAAGCTCCATCTCTGTCGATGTCTCCTAAAGATCAAACATCACTTTAACATCACAACGTCTCTAATAACGGAGGTGGAGCCACTCCTAACGGGCTGATTGGCTGATCCTTTTTTATTTTTATTTTATTTTTTTTAATTTTTATTAAGCACATAACAAGAATACAATACAAACAGGTCAAGTACGCCAGGGGAGATACAAAAAATAAAACTAATAAAAAGAAAGAAAACAACCCAATTTACATAAAGCATTTGAAAAGTACAAATAGTGTGTGTGTTCTAACAGCCTTCTTATTACTGCAACAGGATATAGTAGATATATAGTGTTTCAAAGCAATAAGTACCTTATGTCAGATTCAGCTGCAGGAGTTTGTCATCAATACAAACTGTTAGAGAAGATCTCAGGTAGAAGTACACATAATACTCTTAGGATTACACAGGATGGGTGAGCCAAAAAATGTTGTGAAATTAGCCAGCAGATATATTGACAAAGAAGACTGTGTTACGGCTGCTGCTGGTACCTTCCCATGTGTTTAACCCTTTCACTAGTCTGGATCAAAGGAAGTCCATTTCCAGGATAATCGCCTGACATCCGGTCCCTCACCTTCTGCTCTCTGCTAATTAACACACAGAAGAAGTTGCTTTTTCTGACATCGATCTTTTCCCCCGCAGAGAAGACGGCTGGAGTCGATCCAGAGTTTAATGGTTAGTATTATGAAGTTGTTACTGGTAGGTATTTATTACGGGTTTATACTGCATAGAGAAAGTTTTGGCGTCCCTTAAAGAGGTTTTAGCTGGTGCCAGAGGAATATCACGAGCGCCAAAACGTCTGATTTTCAGATGCCAGTGTTTGCAGAGTCAGACTGTCCCGGACTCTTCTGGTGACCATGCTGCTCTGGGGACCGACGGCGCAGCGAGAAACCGCTGCTGAGGGACGCGGAGCTCTCTGTCCACCGGAGCTCCAACTGCTGTTGGTTTGCGTGGCGGACCATCTATCAGTATTAAATTGAGTTTCATAACCTGTAAAAATAAAAACGTCTCATATGTCGCATTCAATTTTAACACCTCTGTCAGCATCAGACTCTTGACTGTTGTGCTGGACCACTGTATAGATTACTGCAAGGTGATGTATGTACTGTATGTAAAGCTGTTCTTGCCTCAAAAAAGAACCAAGTGTTGTCAAAATATCTGCAATAAAATAAATACATTGGAGCTTCATGTGAACTCTCTCCAAACATGTGCTTAGACGACCTATAAGTTGTTTGTGCAGTTACAAAAACAAGATCCAGTTGTGTTCAAGATAATCTTGAAGCTCTGTGACTGGGTGTTAAACCCGGATGGGTGGTGTTGGGCGAGCCCTTTTTAAACTGCATGACACTGTTCCCCTGCACTAATAACCATTATAAGTCATATTTCTGACTCAACTAGTTCTTACAGTACATTTCAATGGAACTTAGCCAACTTGTATTTCTCAATCTGATACATTTGACCTTTTTTGTGTTTGTTTAAATGCAAGTAAAACTGTAGGAGGTAAGAGATGAACAGACATACAGCAGTAATTACTATTACCTTCCACATGTCATGTTATCCATATTATTATAATGCAGCAATTTAATAATTAGCACTTATTTCACATGCAGTTTGATTAGATGCATTTCTGTTTAAAATTGTGACTTGTGATTGTGCATACACTAGCCATATGGTATTAATAGCCTATAAAAAACAGTAGGATCCTAATATTGATTTCTATTGATGAAAAGTAGCTAAGTACATTTACTTAAAGCAGCCATATTATGCTCATTTTCAGGTTCATAATTGTATTTTAAGGTTGTACCAGAATAGGTTTACATGGTTTAATTTTCAAAAAACACCATATTTGTGTTGTACTGCAGTGCTCTATCTCACTGCTGCAGATCCTCTTTTCACCTGGTCTCTGTTTTAGCTACAGAGTGAGACCTCTTTTCTTCTTCTTCTTCTGTACTATCTTTGATTGCACTGCACATGCCCAGTAGCTCAGATGTAGATCATGTCAGCTAGCTAGCTCCATAGACAGGAAAAGAAAGGCTGTTTCTACAACTTTGGTCAGTTACAAGGCAGGATTAGCTGGGAGACTTCAAAATGAGGGCGCACATGGAAGTAGTTCTTTTGTAGATTATGGGGAACTTGTGTGTGTTGTAGCAGTGCTTTGCTATTGAGAACGAGGTAGCATGCTAGCGTTAGCATGCTAGTGTTAGCCATAGCATTAGCATGCTAACGCTACGAGCTAATGGTTGCGGTTAGCCTGCTCGTTTCGGCTTGTGACGTCACAAGCCGTGTCGATTTTGAACAGCTCACCCAGAGACTGAAGGCAGGACACATTCAGAAACTGTATCTCACTCTAAACAGCATGGATGGATTTATTTCAAAGTTTGTATGTGTGTGGAAGCACCAGAGACACAACATAACACCCCAAATCCCAGAAAAAGTGATTTTTTTCATAATATGGGCACTTTAAGTATTGTATTATATACTTAAGTACAATTTTGAGGGATAGGCTACCTGTACCATTTCATGCCACTTAATAATTCCACTCCACATCAGAGGAAGATATAAACTTTATTCTCTACAACCATATATTTGATCATTATTACTAAAGATTGTTTTACAGAGAAAATATATCTTTAGATTATGAAATATGATACACTGTCATAGAGTTCTACCCCAAAGTCAAAGAAATGTTTTAAAAAGTTTATAAATTAGATGAAACTTGGCCAGATATGGCACTGAAATATTGCTTAAATGTTATTGCATCAGTTACAGGTTAGATTATAAATAATGATATAACACTATTGAAAATGGCCCTTCTGCATTATTAGTACTTTTGATAAGAACATTTTGCTGATAAAAGTTTTGTATTTTTAATTAAGTTCATTTTTAATGCAGAAATATAATGAGTAATATTGATGATGTTAATGGCAGCTGTAGCTTGCTTCCTGAGCTGTATCAGCCTGTACAGGAAGCAAGCTACAGCTGCCATTAACATCTGTTGTTGAAGAGTTTAAGGTGGCCAACGCCCGGCAGGTGATAATGCTTCGCGACAGTAGTGAACAATTGGTCCGCCAAGCAGATATCACCATCTGCACAGGATGGAAATGGTCAGCAAGCAGAGCTGTGGCAGACGCAGAGGCAAGGTTGGCACTGGTTGGGCAGTGGTGGCCTAAAGGTTAGAGCATGGGACCAGGAGATCGCCAGTTCAATCCCTAGACCGGCAGGATAAAATCTGGGTGGGGAAATTGAAAGAGCAGCGCTTGTCCCTTCCTCATTAACACCACTGAAGTACCACTGAGGTGCCCTTGAGCAAGACCCTTAACCCCAACCGCTCCAGTGGAGCTGCTCAGTGGCCAGCAGATCAGACTGTCGTTGTACTGGGCAGCTTCCAGGTATGAATGTGGAACTGTGTGAATTGTGACAGGTCGTCGTTGCAAATGACAAATTGTTCTCAATTGACTTACCTGGATAAAGAAAGGTTAAAAAAAAAAAGGTTATGCCACAAAGACATCGTAGGGACGGTCAACCGGCAGGCTGGGCCTAGGAGTCATAACCAGAGCTAGGTGGAGGGACGCTAATGCTAAAGGTCGCCGCAGCCTAGTCCAGGAAGAGCTCCCTATGGTGGAGGAAGAGGATAGGCAAGCGAGGGCAGCAGCCATGAAAAACCAGGGGAGGTGGACAGGTTGGGGTGGTGTCCAAGGAAGACCATTGGGGTGGAGGGATATGTGGGGCATGGAGGAGAAGAGGATCAAATTCCTCCTGTGCTCCACATACGATGTCCTACCAACACCAGTGAACCTCCATTGTTGGGGGCTGGCTGAGAGCCCAGACTGCACGCTGTGTGGGAAACCTGCAAGCCTTGAACATATGTTGTCATCATGCCAGGCTAGCCTGGCTGATGGCAAGTTCAGATGGAGGTATGACCAGATACTTGCCGAGCTGGCTGCAGGCCTGGAGGAAGAGAAAAGGAAGACCCACAACAGCACAAGGACGACAGCACCCCGTTTGATCAGGTTTGTTAGAGCAGGGGCGAGCTCTGCTGCGACCTTTAGCATTAGCATCCCTCCACCTAGCTCTGGTTATGACTCTGCAACACGCACTACTGTGTAGCGCCAGCATTTACTGTTTTTATCTCACTGTTTTTAATCTCATGGGGATTTAGTGAATAAACTAAATGTATATCTTGTAATCGGCCTCTCGTTGTTCTGGACACTTAGTGATGTAGTGATGGAAATGCCTGTTTCCATACAGGGGAATACGTCTCAGTTTACTCGTCATATTCAAAGTCCTCGATCTCTGTTGACATGTTTATATTTCAAACACAAAAAAGTGGTTTTATGAAAAAATAAAGAATTAAATCATAACATTCTTAAACAATTTTTTAAGAGAGTGATTTTATGGAGAAAAAAAGTTGTAATAATGCAATCAAAAAGCATCTCTCTGCTGGTGTATGGTTTTGTGGCTCCTTCTGGTGGACAGCAGCAGGAACTACAATTAAAGGATTAATTATCTAAATGATTAAAATAAAGGAATATAGTATTACAAACATAACATTTAATAAACCTTAATTTAAAAATTGGGGTCTGTTCATAAGATAAAACCATTCCAATTACTACAATAAATATCTGAATATTAAGATTTTATTCTAAATTTTTTACCATAACTTTTTCTTCTTAAGTTATTTTTTATTTTCTGAATTTTAAGATTTTATTCTCTTTTCATAAATCCCTTTGTCTTCTGTCTAATTAACCACTGAACTGCATTAAGAGGAAGCATCTCTCTGCTGGTGAGTGGTGTCATGGCGCCCTCTGGTGGACACCAGCAGAGAGACAGAAAACTAATTCACACATTAAAACATGTTTACAGTTTTTATTTTAATTTAAATGTTTTTTTATCTCATACACTGACAAAACTTTTTAAATAAAATTCTTTTAATTGTATGTTTTTATTTTGTCACCCGATATTCCTTTTATTTTGATCGTTTTTATTTAATATAAATACATATATCATTTAAATGAATTATTTTAAATACTTAGTCAATAATACTGATTAAAACAAACAGACATAGAATTACAAAAGAAAAACTAAAAATGAAATGAATATAAATGTATAAAGTGGGGTCAGTGTATCAGAAAAAAACATTCAGATTAAAATAATAAAAACTGTAAACATGTTTTAATGTTTTTAATGTGTCTTAGTTTTCTGTCGCTCTGCTTGTAGTTCCTGCTGGTGTCCACCAGAGGGCGCCATGACACCACTCACCAGCAGAGAGATGCTTTTTGGTTTTAAGTTTAAATGGTTTTACATTATTAGAACTTTTTTCATATAATCACTTTGTCGTCTTACTTTTTTTTCTTCTGCATATTACGATTTTATTCTCACATTTTTACTCCATTAAGTTAGTTTTCCTTTTTTATTTTTTTATTTCTGAATATTACGATTTTATTCATGAAATCCCTTTTTCTTAAATTATTTTTAATTTTATGAATATCACGTTATTTAAAAAAAAAAAAAAAAAAAAAAAATCCATACAATTTGGTTTCCTTTTTACATTGTTTAATTTTGGGATATAACAATTTTATTCTTAATTTTCTCGTAATTACTTTTTCTTCTTAATTTATTTTTTTTTATTTTCAGTAGTTAACTATTTTATTCTTTCCATGAAATCACTTTTTTTATTTTATTTTTTTCTTCTGAATATTACGATTTTATTGTTATTTATTCATAAATCCGTTTTCATTCTGTCAAATGTAATGCTGCATTCCAGGCAACCCGTAACTCGTGTTTTCACAACCTTCTACCCGTGAAAGTCCCCTGGAACGGCAGTCAAAGTCGTAACTTACTACCCCTGAACTCGTACCAGATCGTTGTACTCCAGTTACAGTTTTTGACGTCACACACACATAAACAACAATGGCGCCCCCTGTTGATGCTGTACAGACGCCGGTGATTAACTGTGAGAAATAGAAATAAATAGGCAACGTAAAGTAATTCCACACATTGTAATCAAAACAATACACATACGATTGTGTACTACTACAGGTTATGTTTATTAAATTAAGCCTAAAATATGTTGCAGACTAGAAATCGCTACATCAGCTAGCGCGAGCTAACGTCAACGGTAGGTAGCCGCTGGCTAACGCTAATGCTAGCTAGAAGGGTTTGTTGTGACTGTCCCTGGAAGTCGTGAGTCGTGACTTGAAGTCGTAATTTACGGGCTAAAAATTGTGTCTGGAACGCAGCATAACCACTGAACTGCATTCAGAGGAAGCATCTCTCTGCTGGTGAGTGGTGTCATGGCGCCCTCTGGTGGACACCAGCAGGAACTACAAGCAGAGCGACAGAAAACTAATACACATTAAAACATGTTTACAGTTTTTATTATTTTAACTTAAATGTTTTTATCTCATACACTGACGACACTTTTTTAAATTAAATTCATTTAATTGTATGTTTTAATTTTTTCACCCAATATCCCATTTATTTTGATCATTTGTATTTGATATAAATATATTATTTAAATTATTTAAAATACTTTTTTCAATAATACTGATTAATACTAACAGATATAGTATTACAAAAGAAATACTAAAAGTTAAATATATATACATTTAAAAAGTGGGCTCAGTGTATAAGATAATAACATTCAAATTAAAATAATAAAAACTGTAAACATGTTTTAATGTATTAGTTTTCTGTCTCTCTGCTTGTAGTTCCTGCTGGTGTCCACCAGAGGGCGCCATGACACCACTCACCAGCAGAGAGATGCTTTTTGGTTTTAAGTTTTACTTCTGCTGATAAAGTGGTCAGGAGATGAAGACATTTGTGCAACAGTAAAGTTGAAACTGTGCAGTGAATTTAAGTGTTAATGTGAGGCTCTGAGGTTTTTATTTAATAACAGGATTTAATGTTAGTTTGAATATAAAGAGTTTTTGCAGTTTGCACACATTATGAGCAGTTTTTGTGCAGAACTCCTGAGTCGTCATAGTTCTGTGGAGATGACGCTTTTATTCTGAAGGATCTGTGCAGGAAGTGGTGCTGTTGTTGCATCAGTACCAAGTAGGAGTGTCTCCATCTCCGTTATATGAGACGTTGTGATGTTAAAGTGATGTTTGATCTTTAGGAGACATCGACAGAGATGGAGCTTCTTCCTCTTCTGTGTCTCTGCCTCCTGACTCGCTCTGGAATCACGTCTGTTCAACAAAACAGTAAGAAAACTGATCATTACACTGAGTTATGTGTTTGAAAATGTAATTTTTCATTTTATTTAAATGTCTGAAGCACCTGTAAACATGCAGAGGTCTGGAGACAGAATTTTAATCATGCTGCTCAGCTGCTGTCACATCAAAATGTTTCCTAATATTTATCAAAGATCAAAAATATTGATAGTTTAGTAACTTTAGCTGTAGTGTCATTTCTGCTTCGTATATACACATATATACATATATATACACATATATATACACATATATATATATATATATATATATATATATACATATATATATATATATATACACATATATACATATACATATATATATACATATATACATATACATATATATATACATATATATATACATACATATATATATACATACATATACATATACATATATATATATACACATACATATACATACATATATACATATATATACATATATACATACATATATACATACATATATACATATATATATACATATATATATATACACATACATATATACACATACATATATATACACATACATATATATACACACACACATTATATATATATATATATATATATATGTGTGCGGTCTCCATTTTGTCGTGAGGAGAAAGTGGGGTTTTGTTAAGGTAACTTCACCTCAGAGTCCGTTACTATGGTAACGGAGTCTGTGAACCTAACCTGGTCGAGAGCAGCTTTTCTTCTCTCAGTCTCCTCCCTCTGACACAGCGCGCATTCATTTCCTCATTCATTCATTCAGTCTGTATCTGTTATGAGTGAAACTAAGGTTGAACCCAAGTGCAGACAATAACACAGAGCCAAATGGAAGTTTAACAGGTTTATTGCAAATGTCCAAGATCAAAAGCAACCGGAAAAGCAAAGTCCAAATCCAATGGATTTCAGATCCAGGGTACAGAGCGGGAGTGGTACCATAATATCCAAGGGTCCGTGTCCAATAATCCTGAGATCCAATGTGGAGAGCAGGAATGGGGATGGCCGGAATGGAGGATGGCAGGAATGGTGGATAGCAGGAGTGAAGTGGCAGCAGGAGTCAGGTTCCAAGAGCTGTGGTCAAAAACAGAACAAACCAGAGCGAGCAAAACACACAAGAGCTTAATACAAACTGGTGAAGTCAGCAGCTAGACTAACGTGGTCGTCTTGACTATGATCTGACGATGAGTGGAAAGTTGACTGGGGTATTTAAAGCTGAGGTGATTGTGGTGAATGAGCTGCAGCTGGAACCCTGACTCCCGCACACCAGACTTCACTCCTGCAATTAATGACAGACAGAGGGAAGGGGGAGAGCAGAGACAGAGAGCTATCTAGCAGCAGCAGCAGCAGCAGCAGCAGGCCAACAGTATCAGGCGCATTTTAGCGCAGTTTGTTATCTGCATGAATAAAAAAACTTATTGGTTTATGTTAGGCAGATTATAAAACGTTTTTTTCTCAAACATTGCATGTCCTTTTGTCGACTATCCCGTTGATGAAGAAGCTGCATTAGGCCTACTTCACAGAGAGTTTACGTCGGGATGATATGAGTCCCGACTAGATGTAGGCTATTTTCATTTCCAGATGTATTTTCTTCACAGTCGATTAGATATGTAGATACCTTATCCGTCCTCACATCACTAACATCCACCATTGTGGACATGCTTTTACATCCCAGCAGATTCTTTGTGTCACTTTATTTTTTTTTCGCAAACGGTAGTTTTCTTTACAACATTGTTGATGCGCATAGGCGCCGATTTATGTTTTCTTCTGTGGGGGCTCACGGGCGCACGCCCTTTAAAAAAAAAAAATTGTCAAAAAATGTTTTGCATTTCAGAACCTTAGGAAATGGACAGCGGCCGACACGAACACACACGCCTATTGACTCGATAATTAAGCCGTAAAGTAGGCTATCTTTCATCTCAGGACAGCGCCACTTCTCACAGATACAGATAGGACTGGAGATGAAAAGTTGAACTGACACGTAACCGCGATCAGCTTCGTGGGAAATAAAGAATCAATGTCACCGACATAACCAATCACACTCTGACAGACTCTCCACTTAGCACCAACTGCAATGTTTAATTTTAAATGAATGTAGCCTACTGCAGTCTGCACTGGGTGCTCAGTATTTTCCGTGGTTGCTCGAGCTCCGGAGCACCCACGGTATTGGCTCCTATGGTGATGCGGAGCATCTTAGTAAAGCCACCGAATAGCAAAGTGCCGTCAGAAGACTGTGACTCGCTCTGAAACGTTTTTTTTTAAAAATGTTTTTGTAGTGTTCCCTGGACACAAACCAGTGAGAGCCATTAAAAAGAATTAAATGATAATAAATTATATTTCTGTTAATAATCATGGTGCTGCAGCCTCAGAATGGGATTAGTAGGCTATTTTACTTTTTCGCCCGCAGGATTGCACCGAAATGAAAAAGGTGTAATACAATTCCAGTTTTCACCAGTAATATTATAGGTTACCTGTGATTAAATATGAAATTCATGCACTGGCAGCACTAGCAGCACTTTTCTCTCACACCAATTCTCTCTCTTCTGCAGCAGCAGCCGCTGTGTTGCTTTTTAACGAAATACATGTTCAAACTGGCTGTATGTGCGCATGAGTATTTCCGCCGACCAGTTTGTTGAACGTGAAGCCACAGCTGATACATTATCTGGACTTCTTTCAGCTGATGTTCTCCAGACTGAGGAAACAGAACTGTGTCCATGGCAACACTCTGCTATGCATGGCAACGGTGTTTTATGCTTAGCAACTGTCTGTTATCAAGAAAATAATAGACCGCAGAATGCCTTAGAATTCAACCAAGCCATGTAATAATAGTTTTTTACCTTCATTTTACCAGGAAATTCCCATAAAAATTAAGAAAATGTATATTGATATACAATTAAAATTAAAACTAAATTGTCGTTATTGTGTGATTACTAAAATAGGCTCGTGGCACTCAGCCATAGCCTAACATTCAAGTCCAGTCTAGAACCACAACATGGATCGGTGGATGGCAACAGGTTCTCTGAAGAGAAAAGAAGCAGAGGTTACCAATAATGAAGAAATTGAGAATGAGTCGGAGGCATCTATGAGCCAGATTCCTCATGAAGAAACAAAGAAAAGGAGGGTGAAAAGAAAATACTATGAAAGCTACTTAACATTAGGACTCAGCTACACTGGCCCCGAAGATGAGCCGTGGCCCGTTTGTTGCTACGAGGCACTGGCTAACGAGAGCAGGAAACCATAACATCAAGCAAGAAAGTAATGGAATCGACATCTACAGGTGGTGCTACTGCTAAAGCAGTGGAATGTCCCGAATCATAGCGAAAAAAGGGATGCCACATACACTCGGGGAGGAAGTGCTGCTGCCAGCAATTAAAGAGACTGTGGGTGTCATGCTGGGTGAGAAAGCACGAAAGCAAATGGACTTGATTCCATTATCAGACAACACTGTGCAATTTGGGACCAAACGAACGGATCTTAAAACCTTTTGTTTGCCCTGTTCGCCAGGTATGTATACCGGTGTTGTATACGGAAGTCAGGACAGGACTTCAGTCGGTCACCTGAGAGCAGAGGCCCTGTCTTCCCCCTACTGGCGTGGGGGTGTAACGGTTGGATTTGTACACTGAACTGAACCACTTGTTAGTTATAAGTGAAATGAAAGAAAAATCGTTCTATTGATAGATTCTTGTTTTAAGTATTTTCGCCTAATACAGTAAAAAAAACGAAATCAAGCACAAAAGTATTGTTTTTAACGAAATTGTTATCAGCCTAAAAATAAATATATTCTCTTGCTATGTTGTTTATCTTAGATTTTATCAGACCAATCATTTTTGAGTGAATCTAAATCAAATGACTGCAAACCTTTTATATGCTACTTCAAAAACTTAAATGGAGCTGGTATAAATAAACATTTTCAAAACCGCACTCAGAACAACCAAAAACAACCAAAAACAACCAAAAACAACCAAACGGGAACGTTGTGTGGAGGTACAGTGCAACCACAGGAGAACGTTCCCGTTGGTTGGTTCCATTAACGTTTAGGGAACGTTATAACCATGAGGGAACGTTCCCTAAACGTTAGTTTTTGGTCTGGTTCGCTTTAGGGAACCAGACACTAACGTTCCCCAACGTTCCCTAAACGTTCTGTGTTAGTGGGGCATCCACTGCCAACTGCCTGTAGCTTCTTCTTTTTTTTGATAAGCTAAAGTAGAAACCAAAATAGGACAAGTAGTGATGGAAGAAGTATTCAGATCCTTTACTTAAGTAAAAGTACTATTACAACACTGGTAAATGTAGGCTTTAAAGTAGTAAAAGTATCTCAATGTAGAAAAATCCTCACATTTTAGAAACTGGAAACGATCCAAACAGTTGTGTGTTTATTATGGGATACTGCCCAATCTCCCCATGTTACTTCCTGCCAGCTCTCCACTTTCTGGTCTGAGGTTTGATGTGGATTTTACAATATTATATTTATATTAAAGTTTATTTAGATAGGGACGGATACAAAAAAACGACATAGATAAGCTTAAACAGTCCTCTGATGTATGTATCATAGTGTTTTTAGCTGAAGCTAATTCATGACACGTGTCCCTAGTAGGGCTTTTGGTTAAAAATAAAAATACAGATTAGCAGTATTAAAAATAAGAGAGAGATGAAATAAAATGGAATGAAATGAAAAAGGAAAGAAAGTATACAGAGAGAGCATAGTGTAAAAACTAAATATGAGAGTGTAGTGAATGTGACATACATAATTCACCTTATTTGTTAAGTGTGGTTCGACACACTGTTGATTATAAACGCAGCACTTTGTTCTTAGTATGGTTCTTCATAAAGTGATAAACGTAATACATATACATGTAATTATGACTGTTCAAGGATCGCGCCCCCTTTAAATGTTCTGAATGCGTGATGACGTTGGACCCTACGGGGTTTGTTGCTGGTGAACGCCTTTTTCCTGTGAGTTTGTTTTCCTGCAAAAAATTTAACGACACACGCATTTGTGTGCTCAAAGTGAGAAATTGTGTCTTTTTACTGCAATTTACTGCAATTTCCACACTGGTGACCCCGACGTTAGTCTGCTGGACGGATCCAGAGACACGACACGATCATGACCGCGAACGCTGTTACCCTCAAACTCCCCAAATTCTGGGACTCAGTAGCGGAGATAGCGTGGGTGCTTGGGTGCAGCCGGCCCAGGGAGGGCCCCGTGCCAATTAGGGGCCCCTCAAACGCCGCCGATCTTGCGTCACTTGACGAGAATGGGGCCCTCGCCAAGTGACACATTGCAGATTATTAGCTGAAAGAAGCTAATTACTGCACATGATCTCACGTTGTGATAATCCTGCTCTTCTTATCAAACATATATACAACAGTGCCATGTCAATTATATAGTGTGGTACTGATTGAGCGCACTTGGCCTGTTCAGCACCATCGCTGGCCATCAGCTGTCGCTGTCCGTGGTGCTGAAACATTTTTACTTGACTGGCAAATCACACCGTTTGGTCTGTTTGAGTTCCTGCGCATGCCGTTCAGCCTTAAAAACGCAGCTCAATCTTTTCAACGCCTCATGGACTCTGTTTTGCGGGACATGTCTTTTTTTTGTGTACTTGGATGACATCCTGGTAGCAAGCACGTCCAAATCTCAGCACCTGGCGCACCTCCGCACCCTGTTTGAGCGGCTTAGCCAACATGGGCTAATTGTCAAACCCGCCAAGTGCCATTTCGGTCTCTCCACCATTGACTTCCTGGGACACAGAGTCACTAAGGACGGCACAGTCCCTCTTCCATCAAAGGTGGAGGCGGTCACACAGTTCCCACGCCCGCTCACTGTCAAATCCCTGCAGGAGTTCCTCGGCATGGTGAATTTTTACCACCGCTTCATCCCTCGAGCTGCTCAGCTCATTGCACGAGGCCTTGAAAGGTAAACCCAAGCACGCTGTTGACTGGACTGAGAGGAGGGACAAGGTTTTTGCTGCCACTAAGGCAGCCCTGGTGAACGCCACCATGCTGGCGCATCCTTCTCCTACGGCCTCCATCGCCATCACCTCGGACGCCTCAGACTATGCTGTCGGTGCTGTCTATGAGTAGTGGGTAGACGGGGCCTGGCAGCCGTTTGGCTTTCTTTAGCCGTCAGTTGTGCCCCAGTGAGCGGAAGTACAGCACTTTCGACAGGGAGTTGCTGGGTCTCTACCTCGCCATCAGACACTTTCGTTCCATGCTGGAAGGTAGACACTTCACTGCTTTTGTGGACCACAAGCCGCTGACTTTTGCCATGGCCAAGGTGGCAGAAACACTGTGGTCCGATTCCGATTTAATAAAATGTTATCAGACCCATATATCAGCTCCTACACAGTCTCCAGTTGTTTTAATTATGACAGAGTAGCTGTTAAAATGCTCTACATGTGATCTGTTGCTAATTTTAATTAATAACACACTGTAGATGATCTGTAATCTGAACAGATTTAGTCTCACTGACTTCTAAACGTCACTATCACCCTCACAACATGTGTTCTGTACAGAATAAGCCTTTAAATCAAACAATAGCAGTTAAAATCCCTCCAAATCAAAATCAATAAAACGTTTATATAAAACGTCAATATGTTGAGTCGATTCTGAACCAATCAGCTGTTAGATCAGCTGAGAGGCTGGTGTTTCCCAGCATGCCCTGAGTCCGCCTGGCTCTTGCAGTCGGTGGAGAGCAACTGCGGCGCCTGGCTCTAAAAACTGCGGCCGCCTTGATCTCGTGAGGTTATCATTGCCCACGTGTGCATGACGTCAGATCAAGTCGGACACAAATCTAACCAGCATACATTGGCCGGCGATCGCCGGTGATCCATTCTGCGCAGATCTGGCTCATTTCGAACGAGCCTAATATCTTCTCCAGCAGGAACACAAGCATGTAGTCCGCCATTGTTGTTGTTTTGTTGTTATGAAACGTCGTCGCGAGATAAGAGGCTTCACCGTCCAAACGAAGACGCAAGGCCGGCATTTCCGAATTTTTTCACCCTGGGACCAGGTTTCAACAAAGTGCATCTTCAGGCAGTGCGTTTACAGGATTAATTTCGATGATCGGCCCAAACGATGCAATACAAGCATTTCCGTGTGGATGGCCCCTCAATTACAACCAACAGCTGAGACAATCAACTCAGCTGGCACTGCTCTCCTGCTCTATCCACACACCTGTCTCCACTGCAGCTGATTGCAGGCCACGCCCACCTCCACAGGTTATAAACTCAGGATCAAATCTGAAATATATCCTGAAAAACTAAAATGGGCAATATGTGGCTGGAGGGCAGTGCAAAGGATTTTCTAAATAGAATGTGCAAAATAACAAGATTATTTTTTTGTTATAGCTTAAGTTTGTATGTTTATCACAAACAAACTTCCATTATGTCTGTCTTAACTTAATTACTCTGCATGTGAACATACTGATTAATACATGATTTCATCTTTCAGGGACCAGCAGTCATCATAGAGGAAGGAGGGGACTGATGTAATCTTACCCTGTTCTCTCAGCACCAAGGAAAACATTGAGTTTAAAATCTTTGACTGGAGGAAAGTTGCTCAGAAAGATGATGGTCAGAAGAAGGTGTTCCAGTATGACGCAGGCATTCATTCCAACAACGGTCTAGATGGTCAGAGTGAGCAGTTCAAATGTCGAGTCTCTCATCTTCAAGATGAACTGAAACACGGCAACGCCTCCATAATCATCAGAAATACAAAGATATCTGACAGTGGAGAATACACCTGTCATTTTCCTTGTCTTCAGCCACCTCAAATATTCCACATTAAGCTTGTTATTGGTGAGTATTTTCATTATGTCTGCTCTTTTATTTAAACATTTAAATATGTCTGCAAGATAATACAATTTATTTTGAAGTGTCTGTAAAAGGGCTAATATTTCACAAGCACTAACTGTTTTTGTTTTACCTTTTAGATCCTATCTTAAAGTACCCATATTATGAAAAAATCACTTTTTCTGGGATTTGGGGTGTTCTTTTGTGTCTCTGGTGCTTCCACACGCATACAAACTTTGAAAAAAATCCATCCATGGTGTTTAGAGTGAGATACAGTTTCTGAATGTGTCCTGCCTTCAGTCTCTGGGTGAGCTGTTCAAAATCGGCACGGCTTGTGATGTCACAAGCCGAAACGAGCAGGCTAACCGCAACCATTAGCTGTAGCGTTAGCATGCTACGCATGCTAACGCTAGCATGCTACCTCGTTCTCAATAGCAAAGCACTGCTACAACACACACAAGTTCACCATAATCTACAAAAGAACTACTTACATGTGCGCCCTCATTTAGAAGTCTGCCAGCTAATCCTGCCTTGTAACTGACCAAAGTTGTAGAAACAGCCTTTCTTTTACTGTCTATGGAGCTAGCTAGCTGACATGATCTACATCTGAGCTACTGCGCATGTGCAAGTGCAATCAAAGATAGTACAGAAGAAGAAGAAGAAAAGAGGTCTCACTCTGTAGCTAAAACAGAGACCAGCTGAAAAGAGGATCTGCAGCAGTGAGAGAGAGCGGTGCAGTACAACAAAAATATGGTGTTTTTTGAAAATTAAACCATGTAAACCTATTCTGGTACAACCTTAAGGCGAGACACGGCAGGCAAAAACATCGGTTTTTTTTCACTGGTCAATTTTGAGATTTTGTATACAACATTTTGTACAATAACATGTCTTCTTTCAGATTTGTGGTGAAATAAAGTCCGAAATACACATTTAGGTCTTTATTTTACTACACTTTGTCTGTTTGCGGCGGTAGATTTCACCTAAATTCAACAAAAGTTGGCGTTCTAAATCATCCCGCTGCTCCGCGATCGTTGTCTGCACCCTGTCGTCACATATACCGTTGGAAAGCTCTCTTTCTCCTGTACAATGCTGTCGGATCCAAATATGGTCATTTCCTTTTTATCAGCAACCAATCGTTAAAGTAAAAGGGGGGATTTAACTCAAAATGTGCAATCTCATTGGCTGATGCCAATTTCTGACAACGTGATTTGCTCAGAATGGTCACGTGACGTGCTCTGACATTTCCGCGGTAGCTCAAAATGTTGAAAGAAGTGCGTCGAAAACGGCCGAAAATCACCTCAGAGAAGACGAAAACAGTTGTTATTAGCAAGAAGACACAGGGGATCACAAACTAAGACAGCAGATGATGAAATGCCTTCACATAGTACGTCGATGTTTAAACTGTCGTTCAGAAAACAGGAGTGTTCAGACAGCGGAGGTAATCAGACTCTCTCTCTCTCTCTCTCTCTCTCAAAGCAGTTTACAGAAAGTCATAGCCTACATGTCATATATTAAATATTTGTCACATATGTACCACACTGTACTGATCGCGATACAACACACTATATTACAAAACAATTACATTACACAACAGTTACAGTTTTGTATAATATAATTACTATATAATAGGCTACTAAACAAATCTGTAATTTTGGGATCCTAAAGTGGTGTGAGTCCCTCAGGCTGTAGCAGGCAGATCCATATGTAGCTGTCAGTGGAGCTGCTGTCACCTCTCCTAGGAGAACTACCAGCTTCTCTTCTGGTGTTAATTTTTTTTGGCTATTTTTCCAAGGTGTAATTCTCTTAGTGAAGATAGTTTTTCCCAGTGGAGGAGGAAGTGTATCTCTGTCTGACCCAGTTGGTGGTCACTGAGCCTGTATTTAGTCAGGATCCGTCTCTTCTTCGTATCTCTGACAGTGTGCAGATAATCTGTCAAATAATAATTTAGACTACTTTGTTTGCTTTCTCCAATGTTCTAAATATTGGTCTTTTGAATGAGTCATAATTAGTTTTGTTCTGTTGTGTTATGAACCAGTGCTGATGGGAGCCTGGTTAGTTATCTTCACCATCAGCTGACTGAGGGGACTGGTTCTGGTTAGTTATCTTCACCATCAGCTGACTGAGAGGACTGGTTCTGGTTAGTTAGCTTCACCATCAGCTGACTGAGAGGACTGGTTCTGGTTAGTTATCTTCACCATCAGCTGACTGAGAGGACTGGTTCTGGTTAGTTATCTTCACCATCAGCTGACTGAGAGGACTGGTTCTGGTTAGTTATCTTCACCATCAGCTGACTGAGAGGACTGGTTCTGGTTAGTTATCTTCACCATCAGCTGACTGAGAGGACTGGTTCTGGTTAGTTATCTTCACCATCAGCTGACTGAGGGGACTGGTTCTGGTTAGTTAGCTTCACCATCAGCTGACTGAGGGGACTGGTTCTGGTTAGTTATCTTCACCATCAGCTGACTGAGGGGACTGTTTTGTGGGAAAAGTAAGCTGGAGCAGCAGCAAGTATGGCCATGAAGGTGCCTCTGCCATGCTTTCTGTTATGGAGAAGTTGTGGCTTCAGAGCACAGTTGTGACGGTCAATTCAATGAGAGAAACTGATATGCTCAGGACCTCAAAAGCAGTGTAAAACATAGGCGCAAGAGTCTAAGCACAGCTAAAATACATATGGTGCTGGAATGGACAGTTAGACTTTAAAAAGCTGTTACATCCATTGTTGGTCTTGTTCTGTGTCCATACAACTGTCCAGCGTGGGTTTTGTCTGCAACTTTGTGCATGATACGCCAATGTTAATTCATTGAGTTACTGCAGTTGTAGGCCTTATATGCCTGCCATTTTATTAAATAATCAATTTTCATGAGCTTGAAATATTCTATATTATTATCACTAAGGGCCTGAGCATTTATTCTGTTTTTGAGCAATTTTTCCAATAGAAATGTATTAAATTCCACTATTTAAATCTTTAAATGCCGTTTTCTCAAAATGAGTTTTTTGTCATAATCCAGTATAATTATCTCAGCCTATGTAGCACCTATGTACACCAAACTTTCCAGTTATACACTTAGTAGTATTCTGAAGATATTTACAGAGGGATTTGTTAATAAATCATTCCTGCCCTGATTTATGTGAAATTTTAAGCTAAAAAACATGGCGAAAATCAATTTTTTTTTAAGGCTATGGACAGTATATTTTGATTTCCTAGGCAATGAAAGCAGATATCCTGAAATCCCTCTGTAATTTTGTTTTCATCTTGTGTGTAAACAAAATGAAAAAAGAATTTTGCACCTGGCTTTATCATATGTTCAGATCTATCTACCGAAAATATATGCAAAATCGCGCATATTTAATGAGAAAATGCCTAATTTGCATAATTAAACATAAACATTTCAAAAACTTGTAATACTTTTTTTATATACTTGTGTAAGTAATCAACTGAGGAAGTTTCATGGAGATATCTATTATTTAAAAATTTTAGCCTATTTACCTGTAGTGTCTCGCCTTAAAATACAATTATGAACCTGAAAATGAGTATAATATGGCTGCTTTAAAAGACAGAAGAAGGGAAAACATCCCAGGTGAGTCCTGATTTTAATAACGTTACTCTCTACTTCTCACATGTATGTGATCACAGGCCTGATATGATTCAAAACACGTTAAATCTGGGGATCATACTGTGACATTTATACGCCAACATATTTTATTTCTTTGTAACTGTTTTTCAAGTTGATAATACTTCACAAGCACTAACTAATGTTCTGTTTAGCCTTTTCTCTTAGGGCTCATTTTGATCATGTATATTTCTGTCTCTTAATACTGAAACATTTTACATACATCTGTATAATACCAGGACCACCTGTGTGTGTGTGTGTGTGTGTGTGTGTGTGTGACAAGCACAGTGTGCCACTGCCTCAAGATAGCAATAAGCCCAGAATGCACTTGAACACACCTCCCTGTAGGACCAGCACGCCCATGGGTGGACAGATGGGCGCAGGTGCATTTGCTATTTAAACGACGCGGCGGCTGGACGGGAAATTGACAACTGCGTCAGTCTTAAACTAGCAAAGACACTTGCGTCGTTCTTTTCGCTACACTGCACAGGGTTTAAAATAGGGCCCATAGTATCAAAACACAAGTTATTCCATATTACACCATAGAGAAAATAATGCCCAGAACTTGTTTTCTTCACTTCATCACAGTACAGTCTGATGGTCAGCTCTGATTCTGAGACTCTTTTCTCTACAGTTAGTTTATTCTTTCCAGTTGAGATGAAAACATGCAGAAAACAAAGTCTGTAGTGTTTTCTGCTCTAATTCCCAAAATACTTTGGGAATGAAAAGGTTTCTGATTCTTACACACAGCTGAGATCGTCGTTAGAAATATTAACACAAACTAACTACTACATGTAACTGTGGAGTAGCTGATTGTTCTCTACAGAAAACACTACATAAGACATGTTAAATACAGTTAAGTTATATGTTACTAAATAATCTAATATTTCTCAAAGTTATGTCAATAATAATGTTACACTTAATGGCCAAGTTATGTCTGTTAAGCAGCATATTACCACTCGCTCTAAACAGTATGAATACATATTACTCTAATCTAACATATTCTGCGTACAGCATCTAGAAAGACAAACAGAGCAGAACTTTCTGTACTTTTACATCGTGTTACTTAGTTTAATATTTCACCTGATCCATTAAAACTGATTTCTTGTAAGTTTTGCTGCAGCTCGTGATGCTGAAATAATTTCCATGTTTGTATTGTTGATGTTCTTCTCTGATTGGACGCAGCTACAGATGAAACTAATTATGAGTTATTTCATAATTTAGTAAAACTTCACACAAAGTAAAAGATTTTTAAATAGCTGTTACAACCTGATCCTGAGGATCAACATGAAAACACCTCAAAGGGTGATTTAGTGACTGAAGTCAAAGAACAGAGACATTCTGTTCCACAGTGAAAAAGTAAAACAGGGTGTAACACATTAAATGTAACAGTGTTTCTACCAAAATATACTGAGCTCTGAAATCTGTTCATCTGTAATCAGATAGATTAATAAGAGTGTAAGTCCATGTCCATTTATCTAGCGCCCTTTATATAGAGTGTGGCCACTAGGGAATTGAATATTCTGAGCTATCTCGTTATGCGATTGGTTCGAGGTGGTCACGGTGTTTCGTGGACTCAATGTTGGATACCAACGTTCATCTGATTCCATCGACACAGTGCAGGAATAGTGGAAAAGGTAATACAGTATTACAAATGACATAATCACTGAAAAAAATGCCAGCTCGTTGTGCGTCTTGGCTGCAATGAACGGACAGGGAAGCGGCAAAAGATTTCACACGTCTGTGACCAAAAGGCGAAAAGTATGGGAGCTGTTCATTATTGTGTGAGGTAAATGTCAATTTCTCTCTTCCATATGATAACAAATCTACATAGGACAAAGATAGTTGATACACACTTCGTTAATGGGTACCATGCTGTCAAAAAAGTTCTAACACTGCTTAGAACTGAATGACAGTTGAAGTTAGCTTATGTTTAGCATTAGCTTTGTTCACGTGCACTCCATGTACCTAAATGCTTGTGATCGTGCCACAGTCATATGCGCTTGTGTCTCGACCGAGCTCCGTGTCTTGATTATGGGTCATAATAGATGGGAGGGACAGTGAAACACAGCTTGCCGGGGATGTGGTTTGCTTTTCACAGTTTAGACAGTTAGCTACGCTGACGCTGACGTTTGGTACGTTAGCGCAACAGCGTCTAGCCGAGCCTGCTAGGTCTCATATACAACTGCCTTCGGAGTTTCCTCTATC